>NW_015654513.1:482510-561739 GCF_001515625.1 Sinocyclocheilus rhinocerous
GATTGGGGGGGGGGTATAGGAAATCGGTCTGGCTAGCGGAACAGCTTTTCACCTAGCTCTCTCTCTCTCTCTCTCTCTCCCCATACTGCTTTGTATTCTGTGGAGATGACAGGGGAAAGCTTTATTGCTCTGAGTCGGTATCGATCGGGGCCCTAGGCAGGGGGGAGCGCACAGACGCCCATTAGAGGCACTTTCTCAACGACCGCTCCCTAAGAGCACAACCCCTCCCCACCCTACCCCCCTCTTTCTCTTTCTTTGCCTCTGAAATTCAAATTCAAGGTTTCTATCCTTGAGGCTTGACTGAGAAAGAAGGAGAGAAAGCGAGAGGAGACATAATCTGATAAAGAAAGAGCCAACAGAGACACAAAGCAAATATATCAATATTTCAATAGCCTACGAATATATATGAAGTGCTACATTCCTCTTATTCTTTCAACCCACTATTATTCCGTATCTTCTATATTTTTAATAGCACATGAAAATGTGTTGGTTGAAATCATTGGAGATGTGTAGGGTCCAGCACTGTATAGTTCTTCACACATTCACATACACAGTAAAAACACAAAGACTCAAAACAGAGAATGAATATCGATCCTGTGAATTGTGTGTAACACCAAAGCGATTCCTTTCCACTGTGTCTGTGTGTTCAGATCCCACTGGGATGTCACACTCTGGAATGAAGCCTGTATCACCTGTAATCTCCCTCTTCACAGAATTCTGCATTTTTAAATCAGAGTTTGGCAAGGCAAGAATCTCACCTTACCATTCACCCGTCCTTGCCCTCTCTCTCACACCTCGACCAAACAAAACCACACTGTCATCATGAAGAAAACGCTTTCTGGTGTCACCTCGGCTATCCAAAATCACACAGTATACTATAAATATTAATTCTCTATTATCCAGCTGAAAAAGCCTGACCGGCAGAGACCAGACTTTGACCTTGGGGAATTTAAAGTTCTATCTGCACATCACTCCCTTATGGAGTGATTTAAAAGGTACAGTGATCTAGTGTGTGTGTGTGTGTGTGTGTGTGTGTATATATATATATATATATATATATATATATATACACACACAATTCTAAAGTTTTATATTTTTATATTTTCAATAAAATTAGTTTGAGCCTTGGTGCTCATGTGGGAAAATCAGATTCAAATCTAACCTGCAACATGTCGTGATTCAAGTCTCTTTAAGATTTTCTTGTCATCTCTATCTTTTCTATCCATAAATAGTGATATAATATTAATATATGTTTATTTGTATCTGCATGATCAGAGTGACTACTCAAGTAAAACTTTTTATATCTTCCAATATCTCTTCTTTTAGTCATAGAGTATTAGTAAGTATGGTGTGACCTCCCAATTTGAATCCGATTACATGTTTTTAACCTGACAAACACTGAAAAGTCTGTGTCTATAATAACCACATGGGAATAGTTGAAGAGACTTCGACGCAGCACAATCGTACACCATGTTTACACATGTGAGTCAATCGCTCCCACGCCAATCAATGGAAAGAGAGAGAGACAGAGAGAACAGGTTACCTTTGGTCATTAAGACAGGGGGAATCCCAGACTTAGGGTGGTTAGGGGGTTCACTGATAGAGAGAGAGTAAGAAAGAGTGAGTTTTTGGCAAAGAGAGAGAGCAGACAATTATCTGTATTGATTAAAGGGAGGCAGCACATTGAAGAACAGAGCTCACTATGTGTCGATCAATAGAGAGAGAGAGAGAGAGAGAAGGAGACAGAGAAAGGGAATTGTTTGGGGTAAGAGGGTCAATATGGTGGGAACGAGATAGGGACAAAATCAAGAATGAAAACGAGAACAAGAGTAAGGTAGGTAATGCAATGACAGCCCTAGTGAAAAATAAATATACTAAAATGTATTTGAAATACATTTATTTCATCCTAAGTATACTAAAAATACATTTACATAATTATGCACTTAATAACAATACCCTGCAGCTGTACCTTTAGTATACTAAACTGGTATACCTAAAATCTGCTAAATTGGAACAACTAATTTTGTACTTAATGCACTTTAATTGTGCAGAAGTAGTGCTGAAGTCCAACTAAAGATATACTGAACTGAAGTATATTTGATTGTGCTAAAGCGGAACCATTGCAAGGTATACTTTAAATATCTTGCATTTAAAGACCGATATTATTCAAAGATCATACAATCCTCATCAATAGTGACATTAAAACACATCTTAGGCTTAATATTAAGAAACGTGCATTGTGCACAAGTAGTACTCCAAGTAAAGTTAAATTATAATTTTAATATCAGTAAGTCTCGAGTGATATGTCAGAGATTTGAACAGTATACTTAGTATGAAATAAATTTATTTTAAATATATTACTTTTTTACTAGGGAGTGCATGAAATATGAAAAAGAATGAAATGAAAAATATGAAAAGAATGAGAAAGATCTAAACTATGTAACACTATATGTATTGTTTAAAAATTTTGATATTGACATCATAATTATTACATGTGTCCAGCATGTTTACATTTGGCTATCAAGTACAGACACAATTTTGATTGGCATGGTGTTTCACATGCCCTTATACAATAAACAAAAATATAATTGTCAGGATTCTGGACTGTCTGTCGTGTGTCACAAAGCAAGGCCAGACACAACAGGTAAGTGCAAGACAGGATGGTTTATTGACTGGATAAGTGGATGACTGGGATAGGTGGGTGAAAGGCAGGTGAA
The DNA here is from genome assembly GCF_001515625.1 of Sinocyclocheilus rhinocerous. NCBI lineage: Eukaryota > Metazoa > Chordata > Actinopteri > Cypriniformes > Cyprinidae > Sinocyclocheilus > Sinocyclocheilus rhinocerous. Next base: position 485,228 of record NW_015654513.1, read on the forward strand.
TGTCAACACAGTCACTGGTTCCAGGGTGCTTATCTGAGTTCTGATGGAGAGGATCGTATGCCGGTTACGTTGGAGATCGTGGAGCCGTTTCCACGGAGTCGTTGGAGGATCGTGGGAGGAACAGCAGGTAATTCGTTATAGGAGATTTTGGCAGAGAGAGTCCAGAGTAGTTCGTCAGAGTGAACGGTAGACCGGACAGTGAGTGGCTGTGCTGTGTGTGTATTTGTAGTGTGGCTTGATTGGTGACAGCAGGTGCGGGTGATCAGAACTCAGGTGACTGTGATCGGGTAATTATCCTGGATGGTGACTGAAGTGACTGTGATGACTCCCTGACATCGTGTTTTGCCTCTGTCTTAGTTCCTGTTTTCCTTTTTTGGTCATGTTTCCTGTTCTTGTTTAGTGATTGATGATTCCGCTCACCTTGTAATTATCCTGTGTTTATAAGTTCCTGTCTGTTCCTTAGTTCTTCGTCGGGTCTACTTGTTGAACGTCATCCTTGTGGTCTGTGTCTCCTGTTGGATTATTAAAGACTCTCGTTTTGTGAAATCTCCACGTCTCCTCATTTCCTCGTTCCCTTGCTCCAGCGGATTGCGACAATAACACTAACCTAACACATTTTATAGTTACAAAATTAACTAAAATTATTATTATTGGCCTAAATGGGCAAGCTTTGCCACCAGTGGCCACTCAGAAAAGTAGTGGATGTTTTTCATTAACACGTGCAGTCACTTTTATTTTTACTTTTACTGGATGTCTGAGTTGAATACATGTTGGGTACTTTGTAGCCGAGACCACATCTCACCCTCGGAAACATGTGAAACACCATGACAAAAGCTTCAAAGATGACTAACAACAAGTGAACTGTGTAGACACAAGCAGTGTAGACAGAGCGACTGCTTGCCCCTTCTCAAAATATGAATCCCCTTTCAGACAAACTTGACCCCCAACACACACACACTCCCCTTTTCCGCTCCCATTAGGAGCCGAATGCATATCTACAGGCTGAGCTGGCCGTTGCCTAGTAACCGTGACCCTCATCAGCTAACACCAGTAACAACACAACATTCATTACATCCTCTGACTCATTTGTTGCTTAGTAATGCGACATTGTCCAAAAAGCATGTATTAGTGCACTTTAGCTGGAGTTTTAAAACCAAAGTTTTCAACAAAGAGTGCATTTCGGGTAAGGCCTTATAGAATAAAATGAACATGAACATGAACGTATTCGGTAAATGCATTAGAAAAATAGATGTTTAAAAATTAATAATACAGAAAATAATGCACAAAAGCAGTGCAATAATCAACAAAGCTAACTAATTATTATTATTTCATGTGTATGCATATGCTGTTTTTGTTTTGCAATCTAAATAGTATATTATATATAATAGTACTAAATAGTATAATATATACAGTATATATATATATGTATATATATGTGTGTGTGTGTGTGTGCGCGCGCACATATAGAGGTGTAACGGTACAGAAACATGACGGTTCGGTACATACCTTGGTTTTGACGTCACGGTTCGCTTCTAAATTATGAAATTTCTATTTGTTGTTGAAATATATTCATTTTCACAGTGGCTGTCATAACTTGTTTCATAACAGATTTATTTAAACATAAATTAAATAATTAGGACATCATTAACAGGTAAAATATGAGTATATAGTCTGATATTTCACGAAATGCTCTTCTCTAGACTTCATTTCTCTAGCGAACGAGCTGTTGACACTGATGACTTGCCTGAGGTAAATGAAATGCTATGTGACATTTTGTTTACAAGCTGTTTTAATGACGTCTTTCTGCAGTTGAAACACTGATTGAGCGATTACATGAGATGTTCATTCACATTTATTTTGCATTAAAACTAGTAGTAAAGAGGAAGGGATGATCGCGCTCACTCGCGCTCCACGCTGCTATTTGAACTGAGGCGTTTATATATCAAAGAGCATCAAAAAACGCATTTATTGTTGGAATTTCCTGAAAGAAAAGTGACATAATTTGAAGATGAAACTTAGAAACTTTCTTATCAAAAGTAACAATATATAAAAACTGGAAGTTTTCAATGAAGTTCCATTCGTGCAGTAGTTGAATCAATGCTGTATTTGTTCGGTACACATGCATACCGAACCGAAAGACCCATACCGAAAATTTTCGGTACAAATACGTGTACCGTTACACCCCTAAAATATATATGTATATTTATTTATGCTTGTTTTGGGCCTTCTAGCTGTTAATATGTTATACATTCCTCGCTTGAATGACTGTTATGTAAAGCGTGATTTATGCAAACAAGATTTTAAAGGGGTCATATGACGTTGCTAAAAAGAACATTATGTTGTGTATTTGGTGTAATGCAATGTGTTTATGCGGTTTAAGGTTTACAAAACACATTATTTTCCACATAATGTACATTATTGTTGGTCCTTTATGCCCTGCCTTTCTGAAACACTTCGATTTTTACAAAGCTCATCGTTCTGATTGGCCAGCTATCCAGTGCGTTGTGATTGGCTGAATATCTCAAGCGTGTGATGGAAATGTTACACCCCTTACCATACTGTGATGCCGTCTCCCGGCACGGCGTGACAAAACCAATAAAACCCATTACAAACGAGGCATTTGTTGCATCCAGTGGGGACATAATTATGGATTATAATGACTTATACTGTCTTTTTACGCGTTGCGTATCGCGCTGCGTAAACATAAAACCATGTCTGCATTTGTGATCGGAGAAACGACAAACAACAAGCGCTACTCGTATAAAATGCGTCACACAGCGTCACACACAACAGGCTTGAGTAAGCGGAGGCAGGCAGCCTTGAGAACGGCGCGGCCGGCGGATTCGACGAAGGAGCGGCCGGCAGGCATGCGGCAACCACATGTGACGACCCCGGGCTGGACTCCGCTTCCTCTGTTAAACACATATTCCTGGTAAAAATGGCATTGTTGGTTAAGAAACAGACAATAAAAGTGGAGGATGGGATGGTGGACACAGGTATTATGATGTCAGAAATATATGTTTACATTTAGTGTATTCAAAATACCTAACTTTTCGTAATAAATTAAAGAAAACAAATTTTTTTCTAAATAATTGCAAAAGTTACTTAGACGTCAGGCCAGATTGCATCATGGGGACAAACCTTACAGCCTAAGATGAGGCAAGGTTAAGCGAAGGAGCACACACACACACACACACACACACACACACACACTGTATCGTCCGCACTGATAAAAGACCTGTTTAATATGAATCAGATCTCAATGGATACGGCAAGGGCACAGAGTCTGTGTGCATTATAATGTACCAGAGTAAATACTTATTTACATGTATCAAGCACACACAAACACACAGGTAAATAATAATGTTGCAGTCTGTGTACAGAATTTAACTAGAGGCAATAAATACAACAACAGAAGTGTATAAAGAGCCAAGTGGGTCTGAAATACTAAAGCTTTAAAAGAGAGTCCTGCAGAAAAACTAAAACCAACAGAATTCAGGTGTATAGTTATGCATGCATGACATCACAGGCCCCCTCCCCAAGCCCTTGGGAGTGGGTGCCTTGGAAACGGTCGCTAAGGGAACAGACGACTAAGAAAGAGAGAGGGAGGGAGGGAGAGAAAGAGAGAGAAGGTGAAAAAGAGCGGAAGGAATAAAAGAGAATAAGAAAGCATCCTGTGCTGCCGTGCAAAGGAAAAAAGAAGGAAAGCACCAAAAGAGAGCGTGAGAGGAAGAGAGGATGAGACATAAAAGCAGATAATATAGTATCCCATGAAGATTATTAGAAACATTACATAAGTCATATTAAATACAGCTTATTAGATAATGTTTTCTAGCAAGACATTATGAGATTCTGGATGTGAGATTTTATTACATTATTTAAGAGGTGGCATAAGTCAAGGCCTGCAGAGCAGCCTGTGTGCCTGTTCACCTTTTCTACACATCCGTCTTAGCACTTACTAATACAAAAGAATGAAAGAAATGAGCCGCAGGGCTTCAAATGTATTTTATATGAATCTCAGTATCTGTAAAACTACACGCTATCTAACTAATGTGAACGCTGATTAATATCTCAGAAAAAATATTTCATTTGCCAACCTTTATAAAGGAAATTATTCAGTGTGATGTACTCCAATCATATGACTTTAATGTAAATTTATGCTGATGTAAAAGTTCACATTTCCATTTATATTCCATATTTTCCTGCAGTCACATCCACATGGGCCTGAGACAAGCATCTCCTGTTACATCATTCATGAGCCTCCTTGAATATCAGGCTGCTTGAATACTGTATACATCACCATGAAAACACATACTCTCCACCAAAGGAGAAAAATGAAGGGGTGGAGATTTGCAAGGCCAATAGATCTCACCTCCAATCTAATCGACTTAAAGTATTACTGGGTTCAGTGCATGTTAAAGGGATTGTTCACCTAAAAAAAAAAAATTCTGTCATACACACCCTCATGTCGTTACAAATCTGTATGACTTTGTTTCTTCTGTGGAACATAAAATATTCTTTGATATTTTGTGATACTTTTAAGACTGTTTTGTTTTGAAAACAGTTTTGGTTCCCATTGACTTCCATAGTATTTTTGGTCCATATGGAAGTCAAAGCGAAACGGAACTCTCTGGTTGCTAAAATATCTTCTTTTAAGTTCCACAGAAAGAAAGTCATACAGGTTTAAAATGGAATTTTAATTAATTATACTATTAAGCTCAATGGACAGCATTTGTGGCATAATGTTGATCAGAAAATAAAGTTCAATGTTATCGTGAGACACTTACAATGGAAGTAAATAGGGCCAGTTTTTGGAGGATTTAAAAGCAGAAATGTTAAGCTTATGTATTTATATATATATATATATATAAATTAGAAAATTAGACCACAGAAAATATAAGCAAATGGTTTTTCACACTAAAATCTTGTTATCATGTTGTCTTGAGGCTCTATAGTGCCCCAGATTGGCCCCATTAATTTTCATTGAAAGTGCCTCACTGTAAGCCAGATATTTTAGCTTTTTTTAAACAGAAATAATTGTGTAATCAATATTACGCCACAAGTGCTGTTAATTGATCTTAACTTGTATTGAACCCCAAATAAAACCCACACCAGAGATTTAAATCAGTCTAACTATCTAAATATATTCAAAACTAGAGGCTGAAGAAGAATCAACTTTTTCCCAGGCTCTTTAAGAAAGGTTATGTGATTTTCCCCTTAACTTTCGGAGTGTTTCGCATCGTATGAGCTGTTGGGGTTCATTAAAACTTAAAAAAGTGGCAGATGCTGCTATCAGCTGCAACACAGCTGGGTACAAAACATCCAACTAGTTCCAGGACCATCCAAATGTGAATTTACAGATGCTTATCCACGCGAGCACGAGCGAATGCAGTGGGCACATGAGATAGAGAAAGCAGGGATCCCAAACCGACATCTTCTCGTTTATACTGATAGGGCTGTTGTATCTGACTCCACATTACTATTGCAGCATTGTGAGTAAATGGTAGACTACCCCCACCTTCTACCCACTAGGTTGAGTCTTTAACCTTGACCTCTAGTGCCTCTGCCTACAGTAATGAAGTCAGCCCCCCCAGCTCCCCATTCCCTCTCACCCCCCGTCTATCTGCCCCCAGCTCTGCTGTCCAGAGCTCCTCTCATTCATAGTAAACACTATTGATTTTTCAGCACAGAGTAAAAAAAGCCATGAATTTTAATGCTACTATCTGTCCCTCGCTCGAGCTCCCTCTCTTCCTCTGTCATCCTTTCCTCTCATGCGTTTTCCCTCCATCCCTTCATCCCATCTTCGAGATGTGAGGGAGGGCAGGAATTGAACCAAGTGTGTGTTTGTTGGCTATAAACTTTGGGTACGTGAACGTGTGTGTGTGTACGGCGCGCCAGCTAACGCTCTCGTCTCTTTCGCCCTCTGTGACTGAGACCGATTGATTTTGCTATAAGCAGTGTTGAGGCTATGACAGGCCAGCAACGACAGACAAGAGGAGCTCATCAACGCCCAATGAACACGGGGAAAAAAAATCTCCTTAAAAATCCCTCCATCATGCCACACCAGGACTGGAGGAGAGAGAGCAAGAGATACGGAGAGAAGGACAGGGGTAGAAGATAAGCCTTTATAAAGAAGCTCCATTAAACATCCCGCACTGTAACATCACAACAATACGGAGAGAACAGACAAACAGGTCAGACTGCATTTGTGAGGGATACGATTTAAAAATCATATTATTGTCTGGAATAGACGTGTAACTAAGGGATAATGTAGGCTACAGACAGAGGAGACAAGGAGACTATTCAGCAATAAAATAAATAAAAATAAGTCCAATAAATAAAAACATGAAATACTCAATTGATTTGAAATTATTTCACAATATTACCTACACAGTACCTTGTAGCTTCCACTAAGGAAAAAAAAAGAAATGATCCACTACCACGTACAAAACAATCAGCCCCGCTTCGAGACGAACAATGAAACTATATTACAGTAGTATTAATATTTAAAGGGCTAGTTCACACAAAATTGGAAATTCTGATATTTCTTGCTTTCTTATGAGGAGCACAAAAGATCTTTTGAAGAATGTAACCAAACTGGGTAACAATTTTTAGAGTCCTTGTTTTACATGTTAAATTTACTTACTAAAGTAATAACAATAAATTATGCATAATGCAAGAACCCTAAAACAAATCCTAACCCTAACCCTATACTTATAGTACATGTTGTTCATAATATTACTCAGTACTCAAATGTACAATTACACTGTAACAAGTGTAACATTGTAAAATAAAGTGTAACCTCAAACCATTTTGGTTACCATTGACTTCCATTGTATAGAGAAAAAAATGCTTTCAAAATGTTTTCAAAATATCTTCTATGTTCCACAGCAGAAAGAAATTTAAACAATTTTGGAACAACATGAGGGTGAGCAACTATCAATTTAAGATTAAGTTTGCTAAGACTATTTTTACTACAATCGATAACTAAAACACAAGATGGTGCCAATTGTGTTTGTATGAAAGGAGAAAAGTTGCAGTGACATGAAAGTAGTTGCGGTTTCAGTTACCCGGTCTGATATACAGCGTTGCCACGAACATTATGAAATATCAGAGCACTGGGTTCAGAGTTCTGTGTGTCTACCACAGTAGACACTCCCATGAGCAACATCAGAATTGAATATTTCAGAGAGCTGTAAAATAATTCCTCATAAAATCTGCAGTTCAATGTATTTTTACGACCTTAATCACTTCTGCTATGTTGCCTAAGCTCCCTCATTGTACGTCACCTCGGATACGTTCCACAGAAAATGCAGTCATTCAGCCGTGATCCCTCCAGCATTCCTGGTTTAATGCCCATCTGCATCATCAAATGCCGGACACCAACCAAGCTTATATGCACTGATGGTAATAAACTCTCAGTACAAACTGCTTTCGTGGAATACAATTATCCCATCAAAGCATGTATGAGTAAGGCTGTCAAATTAAAGGCAAAATGTCTCAGTATTCTGCTGCTCTGTTTTAATGCTATTGCGAGTGAATGGAAACAATTTGCTCTTATAGAAGTGATGAGAACATGCTGCATAATGGATATAAACTTCGAGTAATCTGATGCAATAGGCATTTTATGTACTCAGGTGCAGAGTACAAATTGGCAAACCACGTATTGATCGATAAACCCGGATTGAAGGAAACCCTGTTAACAGCAGTCTGTCTGGGGAGTCGGGCTCCATCCCTCCCCTCTCTCCATCTTAATTTGATTGATGATCATACTTGTCACTCAAGGCAGCATGTGACCAATTACAAGATTTGTACGGGTAGGTGGCTTTCGGCTTGTGTTGTCAGTTAAAAATACTGTGTGGTTGTAAGTGCCCTGTTTGGGGTAAAACTGCATTTATCTTACCTAATTTTACTGCAGATAATACAGTTTTACATGCATTAAAGGGACAGTTGACCCAAATGAAACATCATCATGTCGTTTCTAAACTCTATGATTTCTTTCCTCTGTGGAACATAAAACAGAAGATATTTGGAGAAATGTTTTAGTGGGGGTTTTGTTTTCATATCAATGAGTCAAGTCCATAACATTTTGGTTACCAACATTCTTCAAAATATTTTCTTTGTCTTCCACAGAAGAAGGAAAGTCATACAGGTTTGAATTGATATAAGGTAAACATTTTACAGATGTTTATTTACTATTATTTACTCAAAAGCATCCAGTCAGAAATACTGCATACTATATATGCATAAATTTACACTGCAACAGTAGACCACTAATTTAATCTAAATCAAATTGTATCTATAAGATCATATAATTTAGATGAGAAACATCATTATCATACAATATGAATTAATTCCCAAAATGAATTATTAATAACTAATAAACTAATTGACATTATTAATCAAAACATGTCACCAGAACACCTTTCGACCATGAAAAGAAAGGGTGAAAAGCCCTGAAAGACATTCACTAAGCCCTACATGTGAACGGGAGACCTTGAACGCTATAAATCTTAAATGAAATGGAGGAAGAGAACAGATTTAGGTCTTGAGCTTGTTCATGAGGAGTGAAGGACATAATCAAAGAGCAAGCTTTTATTACACATTCTCTATTATCAACACACACACATACACACACAGACACAGCAGCTGCTGAGAGGACAAATTACACTAGTTTATGTCCATTTTTCACCTTACAGAGTCAAAGCAGGAGCCAGATTTTAAAAAGTGGCATAATTCTGTGTCAATCCATCTGTTTACCCCACACGCTAATCTAAATTTCTCTCATTACATCCATTTGGCAGTAAAGCCACTATGCACCTGCCATGTCAAATATCAACACATTCATTCATGTCTATTTACGCTCATGTTTCATTCTAGTCCCGATCCCTCCATCCATCTACACACACAACAGTTCTGTGTGTCTGAGGTGAATATAACAATCTCTCTCTCTTTCTCTCCCCAACACATGTGCACATACACACACAAATACACACGAGCCAGATAATCACACTAAATTAACACAGCAGCGCTGAATCTGTGTGAGTGCTGCTGTACTGGTAGGGGGTGTATTGACCAGGTGCCGTCTCTCACAGATGTGTTGATTAAGGGCCTGTCTGAACACTTCGCCTACTTTTGCGCCATCATGTAGCCACCAACACCAGTGTTTTTGTATGAGAAAAAGAAAAAACGAGGTAGAAAGACAGTATAATAATGAAAAGATTTGCATTATCTGAAGGAAATACCTGTGCTTGCAAGGCAGCAAAATTATCATGTTAAAGTATTAAGTGAGGTTGGTTCAGTCTAAATGAAATGCTGCACCACAGCGGCTTTGATGCTGCGTGTGTCTTGTTTTCAACCGACTGCGCGCAAGAATCAACACAATCACTGTGCAGCGTCAGGCAGTGTTTCCCAACACTGTTCCTAGAGGCACACCAACACATTTTCAAGCTCTTTCGAATCAAACACACCTGATTTAACACATCAGCTCATTAATAGAGACTCGAAAACCCGATATGGGTGGGTCAAATAATGGAGACATTCAAAATGTATACTGCTGGTGTGCCTCCAGGAACAGGGAAACACTGGTGTAAAGGGCCGTTCACCCAAAGTGCATTTCTGCAGTCCACCTTTCCATTGTTTTTCTATGTAAACATTAACCTAGATGCCCATGTTTGACCATTGCACTGAAGTTTCACGTCTTTTGCAGTGTCCCATGCATGACACGGCATTCTCAATACGTGGTGCTTAAGTAAAAAGTTTTTTCATTGCATCTCACATTTTTGTGTAAATGCATGTTTTTGTGTAAACTGTGTAAATGCCCTTTAAATTTGGTTGTAAGTAAATAATTATGTGAAAGAAAGACAGAACCAATCACAATTCCATATGCAAATGTGTTTAAGAAAGAAGACCATTCAAAATCCACTACTCAAAATTACAACGCAGTCAGTTACATTTTGTTTGTCATTATGTCAGTGAGTATGTTTACATGCACAACAACATTTTTTTAAATTAAATTCATTATAAAAACTTGACAATACAAAAAAATAAAAATTAATGGGAATTTAAAACTTGAATTTTTTAACTGTTTATGTTTATAAACTGATACAAGAACACAGTTAAGGTTTACATACGGCTTATTAAGCACACAGTTGGTATAAAACTGCATGTAAATTGACAGATCTAAATTTCTTAAGGTTTACATTATAGTGCATGAAAGGTTGAGGGAATAGTTAGTGTTTTTGGTTGAATTATTTTTTAGCAGTTTTTGAATATTTGAGGAATATCAACTTGCAAGCACTTGTGAGTATCTTTAAACTTTGTATGTGACAGAGAGTTCAGTCTAAAATCTTCATCATCAGTTTGCAGAGCAGACTCAAGATGCGTAATGTCTTTCTGGTTGTATAAAGAAGACACAATGTGTGTGTGCTCGTAATGGTCACTGGGAGGAAAGAACTCTAGGGAATGTCTTACAGAGTGAAAAGCCGCGTCTTCCAGTAGTGCTAATGAGGGGAAGGGTGCCGTCAGTGTTAATACACTACAGAAGGTCAACCCACACAGATGCAAACACATTTCTGCTCTGCTGAAACTAACAGTACAACTAAAAGACCTGTGGGAGTACTGTCACTAAACGAACATCATGACGACATGGCATATCAATCAGAGCAAGAGAGGGTGGAAGAGTGTGTGTGTGTGTGAGAGAGAGAGAGAGAGAGAGTGAAATGCAGTAGAACATTCTGTATTGACATCTTCCTTATATCTATTGATTCCCCATTATGTTACTAACAAACCCAAGCTGACATTTTGTCATTGGCAATCATCTTAACACCAGGACTTGCCCTGATCTATAAAAACACTTTCTCTCACATTTGCTCACACAAAGCTACCAAAAATAAATATATAAATAGCTACAAAAATATATGGATTCCATTTTGGACACTGTCAGCTGTCATTATGACAATGAAACGATTATCTTTCAGTACTTTTAAAGTAATTTTATCCTAATCGATCAAATACATTTTTAGTTCTTCTTTCTCTCTGTTGAAATCAGTAAAAGCAGATAGGACAGATTTTCTTTGGTTCATAAGTCATGCAAAGCAGAATGTTGCTTAATGTTCACTTTTTTTTCTCTCTCAGTCAATATTCTCTCATTTTCCAGGACCTGCCTGTTACTGTAATGCACATAAAACTTTAATGGAGCCGTTAATGGCAATAATTCCCGAGACCACTTACAAGAATAGGTCTTGATTATCTCTATCTCTGCATCTGTCCATGTCTATAGCCGCTATCTAATGGGAATAGGGTGTAATAGCTGCATATATTAGTAACTGGATCATAGTTAATAGGTTCTGCTCTCTCTAATGGTGATTAAGAGGCTTTGATGAGATATGCATATTTCTGCTGGCCGTAATGGTATTTGACAGCATAAAATGAAGGACTTCTTCTTTCAGATTTTGCTGAGGTTTAGTTGACTGTGAAGAACAATTTACATAACAAAAGTTTGTCTAAAGCTTAGTCAAAATTATTTCAGTTTTGTGAAATTATTAATCAGATAGTTTTCAACATGCCATTCACCCACTTATGTGAAATAGGTGCCAAGTATGTAGATCTAAACAACAAAGTTTACAGCCTTGCTTATCATTCATACCTAATGAGCTAGACGACTGCGTCCATACAAGCTGTGCCTATAGAGCTCAAGATCACCTCTCACGCTCAAACTCGGTTTTCCATACTCGTTCCCATTTTTCACTGTCATCTGCACCTACTTTCCTTTAGTGGTCCACAGCTTTTTCTTTTTTCTGCCTTCTTTTTTTTATCTTCTTTTGACACTCGCTATTTTTCAGGGATAGGGGCATGAAACTCCTTCTCCTCTCATTTGGCCCTGTTAATCTCTGAGGAGAAGAGGCTCATTATCCTTCCCCTTTACAATCCTGCATCATTCTTCTGTCTCAAAGCCCAAGAAAACCTGTAAGACTCTGAATTATGCAAATTCTGAATTGGTAAAATCACACAGCTAGAGAACAATGCAATCCCACTAGGTAAAATGAGGTTGCAAAAAAAGTCTGAATAAACGCAACACTTTCCATTGCCACTTTACAACACTTTCTGAATGCATAAAAATGAACAAAAGTCATGTCTGAGGACCTTTTAAGCACCATCTTGGTTTTTATACCATAATATAGGCAAAGGGTCCCGTATGCAAATAACTAGTCCAAAATATATATATTTTTTCTTCTTTTTAGATTTTAGACTGAAATTCAACCAAATTTATAAGGGACACTGTATCTTGTTACAAATATTTGATGCAATCCCTCTGTTAATGTGCTCATTACAAGATACTTAAAGCATAATATTTTACACCAAATGGCATGTACATTTTCCAACATATAACCCATATAAGCTTTATATAAAATAATACAAAATAAACACTGCATAAATTATACAGAAAACAGTTTCTGTATTAAATTACTGAACAATTTCATTGTATTCTCAGATGTCACATACCCAGTAAACATAAGAGCAGCTTGCTTATGCAGTTATGCCTCCTCAATTCAGACTACACCCATCTCTTCCTACTCCACCCCCGCTTCCTTGTGTTTTCATCTTTATGTAGCCACCGAACAACCGGCAAGTTCCCGCAATGAAAACAATAACGAAAACAGTCGTCGTTTGCCTTTCGCCGTCTCTTACTACAAAAGACGAGGTGCAAATCACATCATACACATATATGTATGTGATCATCTATTCAAAGCGCTTATAGCCGATCACACGTGCAACTATCTACCTGACCATCACACTATACATCTGTATTTGTGAGCCAAACATAAGATGTTTAAATAGCACAAGTGCTCGTTTCTCTGTTCTCTGTAGCTGCTCTGATTCTCTCCCCTCGATCCGCCGGCCCCGGAATCGATCCTGCGGAGATCGATAAGTTGGCATGAATATTCCCAGCTCACCGCGAGTTTAGTTCGGGGGAGACGGAGGCAGAGGCAGAGGCGAGAGGAGGAGACGGACGGATGCGGAGCCCTGAAGAAACTAAGCCCAACGAGACGGGAATATATTTAGGAAACACCTTGACAAAACAAACCCGACCTGAGCTGCATTTTGAGGCGCGATAGCGCAGTGCTAGTTTTGCTATAGACAAACTTGACTCGCGTCGGTTGGACTAAACTGAAAGGTTGGAAAGGGCGGCAAGCGCGCGCGACACAAACAGAAAACGGCAAAATGAGGATGTTTCATTCACACGATGGATACGGGGATTAGGCCACTGAGCGCGGTCACTGGATTCGGTGTTAGAAGAAAGAAAGGGTGGTTGCTCTGGAAGAAAGCCTTACCGGAGTGAGAGCACAGAGCCAGCGGCGACTTGAGGCGCCAGGCGTGGAGATCAGAGGCAGTTCTCGGCAAGACAAACGGCACCGGCAAAGGAACAAACATGATCCGTCTTCTTGTCTGGTTCTTATCAGATGTTCTTTTTGCTGTTGATTTTTCTTTGCAATTTTAGCAGTTGTGGCAAGATGCTTTATCTCACTTTGGTTCCAGGCGTTTTCGACACAATACCTTGTTATTCATAAAATTGCGTTTATGCGCGGGTTTTCCAGTTACATTTTTTTTAAATAAAAACCATTCCTTTTTCGCTTGTAGTTTACTTTTGATCTACATGCATAGATACGCAGACGCGCGCAGCCCGACTGTATTTTCCCAGCGGGCGCACACACAGGCGGATAGACGGATTAAAACAAGACAAACGTGGGTTATTTTACTATTACTTTCACGTTTGTCTATTCGTTTTGGTATTCAGCTACAGTATTTGGTATAACTGTTCGATCTGCTTGCCGAACATATATGTTTCTGTCACTCAAAGGCATATATTTACTATGTTTGCGAACGTCAATAAATGCATATCTCCCGTTGTAAACTGAAGCGTTTCCGTCCTCGTCGACACTGACCACCGTATGTTCAGCAGGCCTGGCCGCAGTCGCTTTAACTTTGGTTATCTGCTTGTGAAATAAACTGACGGTTCTGCATTTGTTCTAATAAAGAAAAAAAAAAGATTTCACACCCTGACTGTATAACGTATAAAAGACAGCGGATACTGTTATTACTTGGATATGTGGTGCATTTTTTGGTGAATTTATTTGGTCTAGCTCTTCTATAGCTCTCTTCCTTGTTCTAGCAGCTACAGGCTACACATTCATTTAGTCACTAAACGTGGTTAAAACCGTCTGCTTATTTTTGCTCATTGAAATTAAAAATCTATAGAAAAATAAGGCAACTCAACGTGTCCGCCGGATTCGCCCCTCCTCCCACGCACCTTGTCACACACCAGTAATTAAAACGCAATCAATCGATACATGACTAAATAAGGCAAACAAATAAATAAAGCACGAAAACATCAGGGGGAAAAGAGCTCGTTACGTCGCTGGTTTTTAAGATCACTTGCCTATATTTCCGTCCATCCGCCTGCGTGTTTTGGTCTGCCTGCCTATTCCCGTTATTTGGGAACCCCAATAGCTCATTCGTGCACGCTCACCTCCCCTACGCTCGCGCGCTCTGAATCCACCACGCTGTCCGCAACATTGAAGCTCGAGCGGAGCCGTTACAACTCTCACATCCCCCCCCACTCTCACTAAAATCACAGTCAACTACAAACATCTCTTTCCAGCAACACTTATTGATCTAATGTAGATTATAAGGGTATAAACATCACGACACTCTTTAATATAGCGAGATACTTCATACAAAAAAAGAAAGGCACTCCCTCAGTGACCATGTTTACATGCATACCATTTTCAGATTAAGTTTCATTTGCTGGTAATATTTTTATTTATTATTATTTTTTTTAATTTGTCAATCATGTTCATGTCATTCATTTATGCTTTTCTTTGTCCTCTGTTATTGACTTTAATTGTATTGAAAAATACCCAGCCAAGGTATTATTTTTAATACCTTCCTTTGTGCTCCCGAAAAGAAAGAAAATCATATTTGGAACAACATCATAGTGAGTAAATTATGTGAACTATCATTTTAGTTAACTCATTAACTACCTTTCATGTGCTTAATAAACAAGTGCACAATAAAAGGCAAATATTGGCCATGCTGTTTTTTTTTTTAATCATAATGCCTTGATAGTAGGTAAAAATTGAATCTAATTCTAAAATGCGTTTCTTCAATGTATTTAATATTACCCAGATTTTTGTAACTTTTATCCTTTTGTTTGGACTTTTTGGATATTCCAAATGAGGTGTTCACGTTTACCAACAGTCTGATTAATAAAACCACATGTGAGATGTGCTTAACTGTAGTGCTGGCTTAATCTGCTCATTACTGACATAATTGAAAATCAACCAAATTTTGATTAATATCAGATTATGCAGAAATGCATAGAAATGTAGAGTGTAAATGTTCTTGGACACACCTGAGAATCTCTTAATAAGTCACACAGGCTGTTGCGTTTTTATTCGTCAATAAACATTTTACCAATATGATGTGAAGAACAACAGCAGAAACAAAACGGGCTGATCTCAAGAGAGCTGGGGTGAAACACATTGTTTCCCAAATCTGTCCGGGCCCCAAACAGAACATATTCAAGATGTCTTCAAATCAAGCACCTGACCATCAGCTCATCAGTAAAATACTAAAACACTATTATATTTGTATTTGTCAATAAACATTGTTTACCAATATGATGTGCAGAACAACAGCAGAAGCAAAACAGGCTGATCTCAAGAGAGTTACACACAGTTTCCCAATTCTGCTCCTGGAGCACACCAACAGGACACATTCAGGATGTCTCCCAAATCAAACACCTAATTATACCCATCAGCTGATCAGTATAATACTGAAAGGCCTGAAAAGGGTGTGCCAGATGAGCGAGACATCCAGAATGTGTACAATTGGGGGGGCCCTTCAAGAACAGGGTTGGGAAACACTGCTCGGAAATCTCGTTGTGCCAGCAAAACCTCCCGGGGGCCTTAATCAGCGAGTGCTCGTTGCTCCTCTCTCCTACCGCCAATTCATCACGCCCTGTCAATTACAAACCATGCTGCGGCACACTTACACACAAGATTATTGTCAATATAGATTTTTAAATAGAAAAATCTATACGCTAAACACTCCAATCGATAGGAGTAAATCGATTCCACTAGGCAGCAAAACTGTCGGTGAGCTCAGGCTCAGAAGTCTTGGCAATGACCGAGATGTGAAGAGATGTTGCTAATACAAGTCATTTCAAAATCTACTTCTATGCAGCCACAAATAATGATGTGTCATTTTATAATAGTAATAAAAATAATATGATTATGTCTCTTGTTGTAGTTGTTTGTTGTGTTAAATTTTGGGGGGTCTTTCCATCTGCAACAAAACGTGTTTCCTCCTTATTTTGTTCACCTTTCATTGTCCCTGTCCTTCTCATGCATCTCGCTATTGACAGATGACATCCGCAGGTCAAGTGAAAGAGATGAAAAGCAGTGACCGGTTGTCCCTCTCGTACCCCCTCGACGTGCTGAGGTAACGGGGCGCTCGGGCCCCTCCCTCCAGTACTCCTTTCAGACAAAAGCAATTATTTCTTGTAGAATATAGTGTGGTTGTGCGCATCTAAGAGAAGGAGAGAGGGACTGGAGGGAAAGAGAGAGTGCTAAATTGAGGGAGAGGAAAATAAGATGGTGTTGGAAGGATAGGGAGCTAACACCTCCTTCCTAGCTGTGCTCTCCGCACATACCTAGCCATTGTTCCTGTTTATGTTGACTTCCTGGAGTAATACACTCTTAAAAATAAAGGTTCCATGAAGAAGCTTTAACATCCAGGGAAAAGGGTCTTTGGATTAAAAATTTTATTTCAAACTAAGAAAAAAAAAAGGTTATCTTAAGACTTGTTCACTGTAAGTTTCTTTGGGGAAACCCAAAAACAGTTCTTTTCTCCCATTTTCACCCTTATTTCACACCCTTATGTCGTTTCAAACCTGTATGACTTTTTTCTTCTTTTGCCCAAACTCAATGGGGTTCAGTGTTGTAGTTAACTTTTACTTTATGGACAAAAAGCATATTTTTCAAATAATTTTACCGGAATTTAGGGTAATTACTGTGAAGGGGCTAAAGATGATGATTTTCTTTTTTGGGTGAATATTTTTTAATATAACACAATTACAACTTCTACATAGCAATCCAATTATCATATGCATCTTGAACAAAAGAAAAACTCTTTAGAAGCATATACTCTTAAAAATAAAGGTTCTTTTTTGTTTTTTGCAGAAATGCAATAAACGAACCATTTTTGGTTCACCTAAGGAATCTTTCAGTGAACAGCTCTTTAAATAGCCATTTTACATAGTTTGAAGAACATTTGAAATATCTAAAGAACCTTTTTCCACTATAAATAAGCCTTTGTGCAGTGGAAAGTTTCCATTGATGTTAAAGCTTCCTCATGGAACTACAGATGCCAATAAAGAACCCTTTTTTCCCCAGAGGATAGCAGCTTGTGATTTTTCCACACAGTGCTGAAAACTGACAAAACGGTTGCCTGTCATTTTGCTTATTGCTTCAACTCATATTAATTATTCAGATGAGATCACAAGAATCCTTAAAACACAGTTTGCTGTTAGCAGTTGCCTGTCTAACAGAGAGAGGTGACAGTTTTAGTGTGGAGATCTTCAAATGACTCCACATGAGCGAGGAATGAAACGCATGCATGATTAATGCCGCTGTGTTTGTTATTGATGATTAAACTGTCACGTCTTGACAACCGCAGAAATATTCCATGCTTATGTGCACAGGAAATAATAAATTCTCTAGGCTATAACACACATTATTCAGACAGAGACATATAGCAGAGTGGAAAGTATGATTAATATAATGGAGCAAAAGAGCAGGCTGTGAGAATGTATGTAGGAATGAAGAAGCACAGAATAAGCAGTTTTATATGTGTGTTTGTGATGGCTGCTGCTAAACAATGATGCCACGTTGACAGATGAGCAAGTCAGATTAGATTCTCTTTCATCAACAATATGGTAGTCTAATCAATAATATCTCACTGCTACATCCAGCAACACATTGCGTTTCTTTCATCTCGCTCTTTCTTTCATTCAGTCATGCGTACAGACACATTCAAAGAGCTCAGAAACCGTCGCTGCCTTAATTAAAAGATTCTATGTGACACATTTCGCCACAAACATAGAATATTACATAATTATCTAATATAGTTTCACATTTCTTCCACCAATTGTAGTGTTAGTAAAAGTGAACATGCGCATTTATGTCTTGTACATACAAACAGATGGACAGTCTTCCACACACACACATATTTTTTTATTTTATTTTAGAGCAGAAAAGCAGATCCATCTAAAGCCTCTGTTCCTTCCTCACTCGTTGTCTCTTTTATTAGTTTTTATGAACTCCCTCTCCCCTTTTCTCCTTCTCTGTCTCTGTCAGTACTCTCAATAATCAATGCTGATATATTGCCAATATCCCAGCCGGTCCCCGGTGCCATCCCTCACTGCTCCTCCTTTATTGTGGGAGATTGGTCCAAAAATAATGATATTTATTAGATATATTTATTATCCTCAGCAGTGCTGCAGTGCTCATGTGCGAGCGTGTTACCGCAATATACTCCTTCGACGACTTGTGATTCTACAAGAAAAGATTTCGCAACAGCCGCTTGAAGGAAATGTTAGAACACTGATCAGGACTGGGGCCCTAAATTTGATTTCCTCATTTCTTTTTACTTTTGACTGCATCACTTTTATGTTTTTCAGCGGATATATAATTTAGGGGTGCTTTAGCTCCTGTGCCGTACAGAGAGATTTACTGAGGAGAGCTACAGCCTCATGGCTAAGTCCTGAGGCAGCCCCCCATGAACCCCCCCCAGACCCAAGGCCTCCAGACGTTAATCTACACCTCCCTTCCTCATCACTTCTCCTATCGATTTCCTCTTTCTCTCTTTCTCCCTCTCCCTCGCTCTCTTTCTCTCTCTAGAACACAGCAGGTGCTGCTAACTCATTGGTCAGCAGAAGCAAATGGGAATCTGGCCACAATGGAGAACCAGCCACAGAACAAACATAAAAGAAGAGAAATAAATACATAAATGAACAAATACATGGGTCAGTGGCATGTAAGAAAAAGACACAATAACAAATAAACCCATAAAATCTTTTTAAAATCCAGTTTTTAAAAAAATGTGCCAAGTACTTAGTAATGTAACCATGTATTTATGTTGGTTTTAAATGGTTTTATACCATACTTTTATACCATTTTCAAGAAAAGTTTCAATTTCACAGTCAATTAAAATGTCATGTTGTGTAACCATCAAGAAAAAATATGATATTGGTCACACTTTATTTATATCACGGTCCACTTCTCGCTATTAACAAACCATTAACTACGACTTTTGCCTCAACAAACTCCTAATTTGCTGCTTATTAATAGTTAGTAAAGCAGTTGTTAAGTTTAGGTATTGGTTAGGATGATTAAGGATGTAGAATACGGTCATGTAGAATAAAATGCTTTATAACTACGAATAAACAGCCATTATGTTAATAATAGGGATGCTAATAAGCAACCAATAGTGAGAATGTGTCCCTATACTAAAGTGTTACCGTAATATCTTTATAAAAGTAATATTTTCAGGAAAGTTTTTAAATATAGGCTATATTTACAATGTGAAAAGTATTTTTCATGTCATTTCAACAATATAATATTCAACAAATATCATTAATTTTGGGGCACATTTGACCTGAACAAACTTTGACTTGTCATTAAAAATCTAATTATCTGATATTTTCAGAGCCTTGAAACGTACATTTTTTTTCTCTGCATGTTGGTCACACCATATGTATATATGTATTTAATTTGGTAAACAAGTGCTTAATGTAAAGAAGTAAAATACTATTTTTGAATAAAATAATATGCTATAAATACTTAACACATTCACATGTCCACGATTCTCTGACTTTGGTTAATGGTCACATCATGACATGCAGGTAAACAAAGAAAATATTTTGTCTTTTTAGCAAGTGTTTTATTTCAGTGTTTTATTTTGACATTTTTATGATTTCATTAAATATGAGCTTTTCAATAAACTCACAAACCCCAGTTTTGGAAATCTTGATGTAATGTTTAATGCACTTCATGTTGTTAATATCAACAAATTAAATCGTATTTAAATCAATGTGATAAACTAGTTAGGCCAAAAGTAATCTAAAAGTAATCAAAAAGTAGTTGGATTATATTACATAAAATGTGCAATGTAATGAATTATGTTACTAACTACAATTTTTTTGTCATGTAATTTGGAATCAGTAACGGAATACAATTAGTAAGTAATCTACCCAGCACTAGTCATTCACAAACCTACATGAATAAGAGAATAGTCAATGGCAACAAAAGAATTAGACTTGTGTTCGAGATGACAGCGAGGAGCAGTGAGGATTGTGGGGGCTGAAGAATAAATGAGGATGATATGGAAAATTCAAACAGACCATATAGCAGACCATATTGACAGAATTGCTGTGTGTATGGTATTTGGAATTTGAAATAGAAATCAACAACAATAAAGATAATGATAATAGAAGCAAGGACACAGAGTTGACAGCTGACATATGGCAGTTCCAGCAAACAAGAATAACACATTGCGCTGCTTCTGTGTGGAAAAGAAAAGAAAAAGTAGAATTCAATTACATTACCCCTATTCTCATTCCAAACTAGATGAAAATCCTCATAACGGCACTTCTGAAGAAGGCTGGGAAAAAAAGCTGGGATTCTCTCACTCTACTGTGACTGAGCACATCACGGCAAATGGACAAGATCGGTTCTATTCCCCATGAATACACACTATTTTAGAGAAGACACAGGCCACACTCTCACATTTGGTCAGGAAAGGTCTCTCAGCCTTTTCATCAGTGGTAACCCTCAGCTGTGTCCAATCACTCAGAAAATAAAGAGAAAAGGCGAGTTATTTTTCTTTATATAAATATCCCATCACCTTCCTTTCCATCTCACTGACTATTTCTCATTCCTTCTTTGGGATCCTGTGAGCTGGCAGATGTTGATTATTCTATAAATTCTCTGTTTATCTATTTATCTGTCCACCCCTCTATTGACTCATCACTTCCATTTCAGTGCTGTTGCGTGTGGATAAACAGTCCATATGAGGGAGCGAGAGAGGGAACGGCAGAGAGATTTAAGCCCGAGATCAATGGGAAGTTTCAAAATCAATGCACTAACAACCAGAAAATCAATGAGCTCTAATGAGGATGCCAGTTGCTTCCGTCAAAACAATTAAGAGGTGAAGAAATGTTTAACGGGAGTCATGAGAGGGCTTACGGAGAGAGAGCACGAGTGAGTATGCGAGAAAGAGTGCAGAAAAGAAATGATTAGAAATATCTGACTTATTATTCAATTAAATAACAAAAACAATATGGTCTGGCTTGCCGTAATAGTTTGTCATGATCGGTGCAACATAACGTTTTATTAATTATATTTAAGTGATTTATTTGCAAAATGTCTCTAGTCAAAAACACTCTACTTAATCTACGTTCTTTGATGGAGTCCGTCCTGAATGACTCTGTACTGTGACTGAGGGAGGAGGATGGAAAGAAGGGGCTAATTTGGGGTCAATCAATCAATACCACCCACAGTCTCTCTCTCTCTTGTCTTGTTCATTGTTGAAGGCAATCAATAAAAAATCCCACAGCTTGTCAATTGCTGAACATACAACTAATCACATCACACACTGACAAAGCTGCAATTAACCTATTGATTGAGAAGATGTGCAAACACGAGTGCGCACATCCAAACAAACACTTGTGGGATTGATGTCAGTTAAGGCTAATTTCCTTGTTGTCAACCATGCATCCCTCTGCGGCTCCGAGTGTTTGGATGAAGTATTCAAGCCATTAATCACACTTCACAAATGCAACATTTAAGTACAGTTCTAATTATGTTTCTAAAAATGAACAATTAAATTAAACAACAAAATGAAATTATACTTAGTCTTGCGCTTATTAAAATCGTTACAACATTTACCAGATGAAGACTCATTCTTGTTCTGAAGGGTGGTTGTAAAAATTAAAGGAACAGTTAGTCCAAAAATGAAAATTCTGTCAACATTTAAACACCCACATGATGTTTTGAACATGTGTGACTTTCTTTCTTTTGTGGAACCAGAGGTGGAGAGTAGCAAAGTATTTTACTTAAAGGGGTCGTCGGATGCCCATTTTCCACAAGTTGATATGATTCTTTAGGGTATTTCTCAATTTCTGGTAGTGTAAAACAACACCCTTTTTACCCTGTCAAAAACCGCTCTGTTGACAACGACCCGTTTTGGTGCATGTTCCTTTAAATACTAATGAGCTCTGCTCACCCCACCCCTCTCTTCCGTGGGGTGACAAGCCGTTCTCATGAGACTGTAAACTTTAGCCACGGAACTTGCTAACTAACACATTATTAGGAAAGGTGATTTACAAAGATTCATAAAAAAAGCCTTATACTCACTTCTTGTGGAGGTGAAGCTGGATCATGAATGATTCGCGTGAACATAGATGCATTTAGGTAGATTGTTGAGTGCATTCCCTTAAAAAACAAATGTAAATTAATCCACTGCGTCTTCAGCGGATCAGATGTCGGAAGTAAATGATGACTGCTATGTTCACTATTACATCCAACAACAAAACAACTCAATCGCTTAGGAGACATTCTTCCCTTACGAAAAAGAAGTTTATTCAAGTGTGCTATTAGTATACTTCTTTTAAACTAAAAATAGGAAAGTATACTTACATCTGCTCCGGCGTTGAAACAGTGGCGGACTGTTTACAGCTCAGGGCAGGTCTAAGGTAAAACGCTAGTGTCAATCAACGATTGTGGGAGGGGCCTGTGCAGAACTGCGTCACTCTGCCAAGAATCTCAGAACAGCCTGATCTGAGAAAGTGATCATTATTATTGGGGATTAGAAAAAAAAGGAACTGGGTGGATTTTTATCACTATAGGGTGGATGTGTACACACATTTATGTTCAAACAACATGCAAAAGTGGATTTTGCATCCCATGACCCCTTTAAGTACATTTTTCAAGTATCTGTACTTTATCTGATTTTACTTTTACTTCACTACATTCCAAAGCATAATATCATACTTTTTACTCCACTACATTTCTTAAAAACACGATGTAGCCTACCTCATTATTTTCAACTGGAGAAATCGTCACCCGCTCTGTGATAGATAGTGGTGTCCGATTTGTGAAAAATCTGATTCTTTTCAATGAATCTGTTAAAGGGATAGTTCACCCCAAAATTTAAATTCTGTCATCATTTACTCATTTTGTTCCAAACTGAAGACTTTCGTTCATCTTCGGAACACAAATGAAGATATTTGTAATGAAACCTGGGAGATTATAGATATAATTAGTATAGATTTGTAAAATTAATCTATATGAATTGAGCAGTTTAGTCCAAATTTTTTGAAGAGATTTGATCACTTTATATGATGAACAGATTTAATTTAGGATTTTATTCACATATCTACATTGATCAGCAAACATCAACAGAAGCCTAGCTTGATCAAACCTCATTGGTTCTTAAGGAAGCTTAAAATGCTTAACAAAACATTTATAGAAACTTAAAAAGCTGCGTAACACACAAGAATGAACCTCATTTGCCATTTGCCATAACTGATGTGTGCATTGATTAATGTTTATACGTGAATAAAAGCCTAAATTAAATCTGTTTATCATATAAGGTGATCACGTCTCTTCAGAAGGTTTGGACTAAAACACTCTATTCATATGGATATGTCTGATATTCAAAGTCTTCTGAAGTCTTACAATAGTTTTGTAAAAGAGACTAACATTTTAAGGGTTTGGAGCAACGTCAGCTTTAGTAAATTATGGAAGGAAAAAAAACTTTATTTTTGGGTGAATTAACCTTTAAGACCAAAGTCTAAAAAAATCCAAGTTTTGGGCATCCCATAAGGAAGTGTAAGTTACTACGAATCACCCAAAACCTGCCTAAAACACTCTTTGCACAAAACACGGAGGAGAGTTTGAAAAAAAGCCACAGAGGGGCCAATGATCACTGTGAAGGAGCTACAGAGTCCAATAGCTGAGAATGGAGTAAAGTTAAAGAGCTCTGCACAACATGTATGGGAAGATGGGACTGAAGAGGCCATTTCTTCAAAAGAACCATGTGAAATTAACCATTTGTGACACGGAAGAAGATTTTGTGGCCAGATAAGGCAAAATGCTTTTTTCTCCAAAATAAAAAAAAATACCATGGTATTGTAAATGTAAAAAATAAATAAATAAATATTCATAATAATAATCTGTAATATTCAAAAATGGTGGGGTAGCATTATTCTGCTGGACTGGTTTCATCAGCTGATGGAAAATACTAGGAAATTTTAGTGCATATACTTTTATGCACAAATGCACTCAAAAATTCTTACAGCTTTGGCAAAGCTCTTACATTATATTACAGCATGCAGAATCCTCCACTGAGATTTAGACTGTCCCTTTCAGATTGGTGTAAACCTTTATTCATCTTGCAATCCGTGTTTGAAGAAAATGGGTTTCCCCAATGTATTACTTCTATGCCTTACAATCAGATTTAATAGCTACAGTATGAACAACACATCAAAATTAAGTAATGCAAGAAAAATGTAACAATACATTGTCTGCTACTTAAAAAAAAAAAAAAAATATCCTACACTTACACACACTGTACATCAATTACACACACACGATTTTCACTCAACCAGAATGAATCCAATCCAATTTCAGATTATGAATGTTTTGTTTAAATAAACCCTAAATGTTGCAATCCGATTCACATATACATTTATTTGCATTACATGTATTCCAAACAAAACGTCAATGTGATAATATCACCAGTGCTACAATGAGTGCAAATGTTGTTTTGAACTTTATTTTAGAAGAGCTTTGTAGCAAATATTTAGTAAATATTTATTCTCATCCTTTGACCAGATGGTAAGACATTAGACATGAGTAAACAAACATACACACATTCGCATGACCTAAAATGTACGCAAACATATGCATCACAGCAAGGTATATTTGAATCCGAAAATAAAATAGAAAATAGTCCGATTTAAGCTTTTACATACTTTTTTTTGTTGTTGTTGTTGACTGAATTATTTCAAGTCTGCACCACCCCTTTTAATACAATCTCATTTTAATTCGGATCAAGCTCAGTTGAATTGATTGAGGTGTTTACATGGAGACTTTTCAGTCCGACAGAGCCACCAAATCCATTTCTAAACAGATTATTAGGATGCATGTAAACGTAGCTAATAAACCTGATGATAACTATAAATGGAGAATAAATGGTGATGGAACATATGCATGGTTTTCTACTCCAGCTCTCACTTCTGTCCACGTTCCTCTACCTCTCTCTTCTCAGAAGAATATGTTCTGTGCTTGGTATTAATAAAATGGTATTTTCAATTTTCTAAACAACACTGCAAAGGGCTGCAAAGATGATTGCAAAAGGTTTTCTACATACAAAGAAAGACCCACAATAAAAACTAAATGCAGCAAACCCTTGAAAATGCTTATTTTAATGCGGTTTTGTGGGTATTAGGTGATGAGCATAACATACAAAATATAAATATACAAACAGTGCAAATTCCCCTGGGGCCAAATGTTTAAGCAATTTTGGGACAGTCAGGCAGCGAATAAATGAATCTGGACAAAGAAATCTCCCCCAGATTACGTGCTCTTGATCTTACAGTGAAACGAGAGAAAGAAATGAAAAAGAGGCATTTGTGGCTGTGGGGAAGCATCCAGAGATCATTTTTCTCAAATAAGCTTCTGCATCCAGTCCCTTTCATCCCTCTCAGCTGAGAGCCTTGTTTTCGGAGCTGCTCAGCCTTGTTTTTCTCTCTCTCTCCCTTTCTTCATCCCTCACACCCTTTCACATTGCACTTTTCTTATGTTTGTTTTGTTTTCTTGGTCATTTTCTTCCTTGTAACAAATGAGTGACCCAGAATATGTGGACTTGTGCTGGGGGAAAAAATCAGCAAGGAGAAAATATAAGATTTTCTCTCATACACCACCTCAAAAGTAACATTCAGCAGTTAGTATCAGCAGGAAAATCTAAAGAAACAGACAATGTTACAAAAACATCTCTTAAACGCATGATGAAGTGTAGAGTATCTTTTAGCCTGTGCTAGTTGAACAGCAGAGATAAATAAAAGACATCTGGATCATCCGAAGGCAACAGAGTCTAGGCCAAGCCCCTGTCAGCGACTAGATTGTGCATTAAAGAGCATTGTGGTTGTATTGGTACCGTAAGGTACTTTTTCCTGTCAGTCAGCCTAGACTTTCATCTTTTCTCCCTGCTTTCTAATCGTCATAGTCATCTTGCAGAATAAACTACAACTGATATAAGTACATGAGAAACACTTGTATTTCCTTACAGTGTCTTCTCAGCTCCCTCATTATTTCTTTGCATGCAGAAATTTTAAATATGTATCATAACGTAAATGTATCTTTATTTTTGTTACGCATATATTTTTGAATTTATTGTCTGTTTTTAATTTCACCATTCTGATTTGTGTGCATTAGATTTATATATGTTTTATAGTCATTTTTGAACATTTCAGAGAATCTTCTAAAATGTGAAGAAAAAAATCTGAAATCTAAAGATAAATTAGCATATCTAATGAAGAAGTTAGTGAAAAACACAATTTGACTGTCAGAATATTTATTTACACTACCATTTAAAAGCTTAAGTGTCGAGATTTTTGATAAGAATGATCTTATCCCCAGGCTGCATTAATTTGATCAAAAACAAAACCAAAACAGTAAAAACAATCATATTGTCACGTTTCACTACAGCGCGGGAGCGCGGAGCGAGGAACGAGGAGACCAGGAGTACATCAATAAGGGGATTTTAATTATATCAAGGGAGCCAGGAAAACACATGTAGCAAAGGAGGTAGACATCAACAGACATTCACAATGCCGGACGCCAAACTGATAACATGGAACACTTTATATACAAATGACATGACGATGAGATGACGAGACACACCTGGGATCAATAGAACTGAAAAGGGGACACCTGGAACAAATAAGGACAGGAACGGGAAGGACCAAATATGGGCATGGAAACACATGGGGAGCAAAACACACACAAAACATGGAACAGAGTCTGACATTACTCCCCCCTCCTGGAAGGCGCGTCCCGTGCCGTAAAAATTCCACCAGGGGGGGGTGGGCGCCCTGGAGGCTGGTGCAGGACTGGGACACGGGGAATACCTCCAGGGCGGATCAGGCAGTCCAGGGTGCCATGGCGGCACAGGGAGCTCAGGGGCCATGGCGGAGCAGGGAGCTCTGGGAGCCAAGGCGGAGCAGGCAGACTAGGAGGCCATGGCGGAGCAGACAGTTCAGGAGGCCATGGCGGAGGAGGCAGCTCGGGGAGCCATGGCAGAGCAGGCAGACTGGGAGGCCATGGGGGAGCAGGCAGACTAGGAGGCCATGGCGGAGCAGACAGTTCAGGAGGCCATGGCGGAGGAGGCACCTCGGGGAGCCATGGCGGAGCAGGCAGACTGGGAGGCCATGGCGGAGCAGGCAGTTCGGGAGGCCATGGCTGAGCAGGCAGACTGGGAGACCATGGCGGAGCAGGCAGTTCGGGAGGCCATGACGGAGCAGGGAACTCAGAAGGCCATGGCTGGACGGCCTCCGTGGCCTTGGACTCGCCACTCGGCCACTACGGATGGACCTATACTACCCCCACCCCCCAAAAAAAATCCTTGGGGAGAATATCGTCTTTAGAGGTCCTCCGTAGGCCTAACTCGGGAACTGTGGCCCTCCCTGGGCTTGACTTGGGGACTGGAGCCCTCCTTGGGCTGGACATGGGAACTGTGGCCCTCCCTGGGCTTGACTTGGGGACTGGAGCCCTCCTTGGGCTGGACATGGGAACTGGAGCCCTTTCTGTGCTAGACACGGGGACTGGAACCTTCTCTGGGCTAAACTCGGGGACTGGAGCCCTTTCTGTGCTAAACTCTGGGACTGGAGCCCTCTCTGGGCTAGACTCGGGGACAGGAGCCCTCACTGGGCTAGATTCGGGGACAGGAGCCCTCACTGGGCTAAACTCGGGGACAGGAGCCCTCACTGGGCTAGACTCAGGGACAGGAGCCCTCACTGGGCTAGACTCGGGGACTGGAACCCTCCGTGGTCTAAACTCGGGAACAGGAGCCCTCCGTGGGCTAAAACCTCTTTGGGCTGGATTCGGGGACATCGGAACGGCTGGCAGGCTGGAGAGAGCCGCGGCTAGCAGGCTTGACTGAGGAACGGCCGGCGGGCTTGAGAATGCCGTGGCCGGCAGGCTTGACTTTGGAGAGGCCGGCGGAGGGTCTCCGGATCGGGATCGGAGGCTCTCCAGACACCGGATGACCACCTCCTTCAAGTCGAGGTTGGTGGGGTCTGGGAGTTCTGCGGGGAGATGGTATGTGATCCCGAGCCGGAATAGCGTCACCAGGGTCTCCCCATCCAGGGAGCTGGCGAGGGCGAGCGGCACGAATGCCCTCGCGTAGGTGAGCGGGTCATGGCTCGCCTGATGACCGTCACTCGTTCCTCCATGTTGACGGGGAGAAACGAAATGGAAAACAAAAGACTTATAAAACAAAAACACGGGAGAAGGGGCGCCGCTTACTTTTCTGTTTTCGGTCCGGTATTCTGTCACGTTGCTACTGTGGTGCGGGAGCGCGGAGTGAGGAACAAGGAGACCAGGAGTACATCAATAAGGGGATTTTAATTATATCAAGGGAACCAGGAAAACACACGTAGCAAAGGAGGTAGACATCAACAGACATTCACAATACCGGACGCCGAACTGATAACATGGAACAATTTATATACAAATGACATGACGATGGGATGACGAGACACACTTGGGATCAATAGAACTGAAAAGGGGACACCTGGAACAAATAAGGACAGGAACGGGAAGGACCAAATATGGGCATGGAAACACATGGGGAGCAAAACGCACACAAAACAAGGAACAGAGTCTGACACATATTGTGTAATTATTACAATTTTGTATTTTAACATATATTAAAATTTAATTTATTTCTTTGATGGCAAAGCTGAATTTTTTTAGCAGCCATTATTCATGTCTTCAGTGTGACATGATCCTTCAGAAATGTGTCTGAAGTTATATGTCTAAACAATACATTGTGAATATAAATAACCTATTGTAATGGCTATAATAAGTCATTTTAGTTTTAAGAAATATAATTCTTCTCATTAAAATTACCTGATATTATGTATATTAATCATCATATGTACATTAATCAGGAATGTCTTACGTAAACATCATATCTTGAGTATGGACATTTTTATTTTATTTTCCTCTCAAAACAGTAAATATCAATATAAAACACTACAGTATACTTTCCCAAACTATATTAACGGCAGACCATTCATGATTAGTGAGGTCACTCTGTGCAGAGAAAAGATTTGATGTCATTTTAATCCACATTAAATTTAAGAAATTTCTCAGTAATTTTAATCTTGTCCATCATATAATTACATCTGTTTGTTTCAGATTTTCTTTCCTCATAATCTAAGTGCAAAATCAGAAGTATGCAAATTTACTACATCATATTCTTCTTTTGATTCTCATTACTTCTTTCTCAATCACTAAGCAACTGTTTTCCAAGTACCAAATCACAAAATCAAATAAAGCACTGTACCGATTCAGTTTAAATTAAGATTTATTACTGATATAAATAAGTGAGAGAGAGTTTTGTTTGATCTATCCGTAACCAAACCTTAATGCATGTAGGCATCTATTCACCAACGCAGAAAAATACAAAAAAATGTAATTTCAAAAACCAGAAACCAAGAAGTAACAAAAAATCCTCCACACTTCAACCGAAACACCTCGAGTTGTAAAGAAAATTCACCCTAAATACCCCCATCAAAGCGAAAATGCCCACTAAACACCCCACAAGGTAAAAGCCGACTGATTAGGTACCAGCACAGGCCAGATAGAGGGAATGTCAGCCAAACCTGCTGTTCTCCTTCAGCGAGAGAACACACAGACATACCTCTGGATCTGGCCCATGACGCGAGATGGGAGTAATTGCTTAAATGGTTTACGGGACAGGGGCATTCAGACAAAGAAAAAGGTGAGAAAATTACAGCTTAAACGTGTACAGAATCAGATTTTACAAATATAAAACACTGAAATATGGGAAATTTAGAGGAGCAACGACAGATTAGCATGCTTCAATTTGCACATGTAAAAACAAAGCACATGTTGTGAGCACTGCAATAAGCTTGAGCACACAAACAGACATTTTCGTGAGCTTTTTCATGTCATCTTCCTCACCCTCAGGCTTGCTTGCGTCTTCCCTCATCCTCCCCTGGTCATTGGCTAAGATAAGTAGCTAAACTAAATGGGCCGGACAGCCAGCTCTCTGCTGCCAAGCGCAGGTCACATATGAAACTGCAGCCCCACTCACACCCCTATCATCAGCCCCAGTGGCCCGCACCCCGGCACCCCGCTGGGGCTTTAAGAGCGGCCATCAGCCCTGATTCTTTACTAACCCTCAGTACCTGAAGGTGAACATGGCCGACTGCAGGTGTTTAAACCTCAATCTTGGGTTATAGTGGAAATGCGTGTGAATGCATACGAGATACAGAAGAGTTCATCTATAGCAGCTGGGGATACAAGAACACCGCGGAGCTGGGGTGAAGATAAGGGTCGAAGGTTAAATTTTCTTTTATGTAGGTGCGACTGAAGCAAATGGAGAATACATTTGGAAATGAAAGAAAATGGGACAACAAATGTGTGTGTTTCATAACCAGCTATGTATTTATCTTTTACCCTTTGCCTTTCGCTTCTGCTCTCTCTGTTTTCCCCTTCTACTGTCATTTTCTATATCCCTTCGAATCCTTCCCCCATCCTCGTATGACCCCAGGGTCATTCATAAGGGCAAAGTCGTCCGTCTGGGGCTGAATTTGAACTCTGACCCCCTCGTCTCATCGGGTTCTAAACACACGCGCACATTCATAAACGGCGCGCGTGCCCCGTGTATTATTGTGGTCATCGTGATTCTTTCAACAGTCACATGAGCAGCAACAAAATAGAGCCTCAACCAGACCGGCCACACATTCAAACCAGGAGCAAAAGTCACAATTGTAAAGGTTACAGCAACAGCCACAATTTATTAGTGCTGGTATTAAGGTTTCGCCAGGTGGAGCTGCGAATGTGGAAAGGCCAATAATGTCTGATTTATGTCATCTAAATAAAATGATAAATCTAAATAAAATAAATGCATTTTAAAATGAAACACTTTTCACAGAAACTTCTCTAAAATGCCTTAATTTGGAGAAAAATTTATTATTCAGCACACCAATGATTATTTTCTGAAAAATAAACCATAACTTATTCTGCCTTCTGTAAATTAATATCTGAGGAATTAGTATAACAAAATACAAAAGAGATCACTTGATGCTAAATAATAGCCTATATAGTAGAATAATACTTAAATTTTTAGAAATAATTTTTTTTTCTCCCCCCCAAAAAAATGTTATCTGTAAAACACTTCGTATTTTGTTTATATGAGGACACATGTCTTTGTATTAGCATCAATATGGTCATATGCTTTTGATAGCATCATATTTCTGAAATAAACTGCCTGCGGTTTTGTTCTTTTGTAACAGGAAAATTGGATGGGGCCATAATGCTCCATCTCTGTCCGTTTTAATTGCACCGGTGGTCGTTTGGCCTTTGACCCACGGGGTCGTGAGTTACGCTGACAGCTGCTTATGAAAAAACCCAAGATTGATACCGGACACTAAATATCTGCGGGGTACTTTTTATAACAATAATAATAATACGAACATACTAAAGTGTGCATTTTAAATAAGTGATATAAACAAGACGACTGTCGCGATTTCGACAACATAAATGATCTTCTGACAGACCGACCGATATTGAGGATCCGTCTGAAGACCAGTAATTTCCTAAAATAACAAGAAAAAATCCTGGCCGCAAATACAATCTTCCTGCTCTCACGAAGGAATTTGGGCCAGGTAATTGTAACAGAACAGTAAACAACCAAAAAAATTAAATATTACTAATCTCACATAGGTAGGCTAATTTTAAATAAAATCTTACATAGGTATAATTTATTAATTTTAATGTTTATATGTAAGGTATTAACAGCACACGAGAGCCATTAAGCTTTTGTCGATTTCTTAGTTGATAGTTTTAGGTGAAATACGACTTGGATGGTAGCCTACAACCATAAACATCAATAAAATCGTCGGACTAAGTAAACTCATGTAGAAATTTAAGTAGATACTAATAATATTATTCGTATATTTTATTCTGCTATAAAGTTTTTAAACGGAGTTTACCGCCGTTTTAACCGCTGTTATTATTTTTGTATGTTCTTCTCTCATTGCTACTTTGGTGACATGAATATAATGTCGACAATATAACTAATTTGCATGGTATCAAAAAAAATATCATTTTGCAAGAGTTATTATTTGAAGTGTTGAAATAAACGACATTCTGCTGATGAGAGATTTATTCTTGTCTCCACAGAAACTGCTGCATTGTTATTAAATGAAAGAGTATATTTTGTATGGTATGAACCTTTTAACAATAAGTTTTTACTATTTCAAATTGTATAGCCTAGGCTACGTAATATGCATCTTTGGAAAAGTCAAGACACTATTGTTTTACCCCAAAACGCGCTCAAGGGAAATAATTTTATTTATTTAAATAAATAACTGATGCATACAAAGCATTTCTTCGATAAATATCACTTCATTTGCGTTTTATTGGCCTATTAATTAACATGGATATAAACGCTAAACTGTAAGGTTTTATGGTTGTATGTAATGCTCAGCAATTTGCATAATAGTTTAACTCGGGTTTATTTAGTTATTTAAAATAAATCTGGCGTATTAAGTTAAAAATGTCTGATTACAACATGACAAAACACGTGACAATATCTGTTACTAACAATCTAGTCAATAATCGTCGTCATTAATTCAAGCAAGGTAATGCGAAGATAACATTTACATACTCAAATAGAAATCTGGCTATTTAAACAATTAAGAATCTACAGACTACAATAACTATAGAAATACATCTCTGAATTATCTATAATTAAGGGAAACCACGAGGACGCATCGTCTCAATACAGACATGGAAAAATGTATCTAGTTATGTTTATTAGACCATTAGGCTATTCAGATCAGATATTTTCATATGCATGATAGTGCATATTTGACTGGATTATTTTCATGATTTGCATTATTTAATTTACCGTAGCCTAATTCAAAAACGAAAACTAGTAAATGCGTGGAAAATAGCCTAGGCTATCACTTTTGTGAAATGTTTCAGTTGATATAAACGTAATATCTCTTTAGTTATACCTTCATGCAAAAATGAGGATATATTTTAAATGACACGTGAATTCTGTTTTCAGTTAATGTCTTTATTAAAATCAGAATGTAGTGTTGATTTATGCACTAGTTTAACAGCCGAAAGAGATATGCGTCTTCAAAGCCTCATTCGAATTTTGCATGAGAAAATTCTATAAATAGCCTACGAATGCATTTAATATTTCAAAACTTTTAAACTAAAGATTACCAGGTCCTAGTGGTTCTCAAAATTGCTGCATCATGTTAAAACTCCCAAATATGGCATCAATAATGAGTCCTGAAGATTTAATGTCATCGTGGCCTATCTTCAGATACGGCACCCGTGAAGAGGCTGCTGTGTGGCGTTTCTTAGTTAATCTGAAGCCAATAAAAGGTACAAGTGCCTGTGTATCAGCCATGAAACGTGAGAGCACATATATACAGAGAGTCAGGCTCTTCAAATATTTGATGGCCCATCTCCACTATGTAAACTTGTAAGAGAACGTCTCCACCTTTCTGTCCATCTCTACAAACCCATACCTACAAAAACATAAAGAACAAGAAAGAAAGAAAGAAAGAAAGAAAGAAAGAGAACTGTTCACTGTGAATAAAGTCACATCGAAACACGTTTGTTTGTTCGTCGGACCCAGTTTGTTTACCGAGGGAAAAGGTATAATGAGATCTCCGCGCGCTTCTCGCCATCACCAACACGTGCAGGTTATATCTTAAAAGATCTGCTGGAATGAAATAGCCCCATTACAGCATTGTAAATGTGTTGTATGGTCGGCTGACAGAATTGCAAACATGTAGGCTAGTTTAGCGTCATGCACGGAGAAAGCTAGTGACCAAGCGGTCGCGCACCTTGAATAAGACGAGAAGAGCGAAAAGACGGAGCCCAGAAATGTGTGAACAGGCTTCTTTATTCTGTCCCTCTTCCTTAGCGCTGGCTGCCCTTTTAAAGCCAAAATCTCCACCTCTTGATTGATTTTCTCATAATTAACTCAGTCTGCTCATCGATTTTTCCCCCTTAGCGGAGATTCAGTCTGTGTGGCGGCGGACACTAACGGCCGTGCTGAGGCTGCGTGATGGTATTATTACAACGTCGTTATCAAGGATAGGCCGCCAAACAAATATCGACCATATTGATTACAAAGCTTCCCAAAGGAGTAAACACCATGTCCAGATTTTCTGGACAAGAGACAAAACAGAAGCTCGCACGCCTATACGCGCGTAACCGCGCACAATTAGGCTAGTCTTCAGAAATAAAGGAAATATTAATAGCCTACCAAACCATCACAACAAAGCCATTAAAAAAGCTTGAAGGGTTTTGAAACATTTTAACCTCAATTTTCAAACGTTCGTCAAAACCTGCAAAATAAAGCCTTGCAATTTGGCCTATTACATTAGCATTCGGTGACACCCAAACGGCAGGCTATTTAATTCTAGCGATAAAAAACAGTTTATGTGAAACAATTAGCCAATAAAGCTGTGTCCTTTCGCAAACATACAGTAGCCTATATATTCCTCCCTTATCATAATAATCGCTAGCTCGTTTTTTGTCTGCACTTTTAAAACAAACCGCAGTAATGGCCAAAAAGCTTAACAGAAGCTTGCTTCATTCGTGGTGGCAGAGAGCTGTGTATTTATCATCCCTCGACAAATCTGAACATCGCAAGATGTTCGCAGGAGCGTGACTGTAAAACAGGAGGGCATGTATATTTCACAGGGAGATCTCCGCTGTTCAAATCAAATATTCCCGCGATGCCCTGCGCCAATTACAGCATGCAGAGAAACACAAGCAGAAGCGCCGACACCGAGAGAGGGTTGTCTCATGAATTCATTTCTATCTAATCAATAAAAAGAAAACCCCGGTCCGAGCAAGAAATCATTACAGGCAATAACCCTGTCCGCCTCTGTCCTGCTCGCTCTGTGCGGGAAGGGTTTAAACGAGACGGGACAACTTTAGCGTGAATCGTTTTGATGGAATATAACGGCAGAGAAACGGCATAAAGTACCAACAAATATACATTAGGGAGGCAAAAATAGAGAGAGCGAGTGAAGTAGAAGGATGACGTAATGGTATGGAAAAGTTGTAGCTACATACGCAAAAGAATAAATGTATGAAGCTGTGAGTTTGTTTACACAACATTACCAGCGTTTCCATCGATGATGAACGCGGCAGTCTGCGTCACGCCAAGAGCTGCTCGGACACCGAAAAGAGTCGGACGCAGCAAAACGGGGGAGAGAGGCCAGATATTTGTGAGGGAGTCGGTGGAGGGTGTGTGCTCGTGCGCAAATCCTTCATGTGTCTCGCTCTACCTCCAGCGGTTTCCATGACTACGCGTTGACCGCCGGCGCTGAAAAAGGCGCAAAAGCGCATCTGTATGGGCGAGAAGGAGAGAAAAGCAGCACAAGTGTTTTAAATCTTCATTTTCCCTTATTCGTTTGATTACTTCGGTACATGTTTTGCGTATAGGCAGGCGCGGATTAACGAACAGGCTTGCCTAGGCTGCAGCCTAGGGGCCCCACGTGTGCAGGGGCCTCGGATTGGCCGGACTATTTTTATTTTTTAATTTTTTTATTTACTTCAGCACGAACAAAAAAGACCCTCATTGGCCCATTAGAAACATAAAAGGAGCATTCGTTGCAGAGCGTCTGACAAAATTAATGTCTTGTATTGTAGAATGCACGCTCAGCACCGCCGAGAGTTCGCGCGATCTTTAAATCGAAACCGAAAGTAAAACGAGCACGCGCATTCAAAAGCGGTTTTAATACCCCGCGTTTTGAGAGCGACTCCCTGATGCGCGCAAATTAGGCTACATCTAGGCTGTTAGTAGTATGTAGGCTATAATAGGTTGTGTAGTTGTCTATAGCTCTGCATCATGCTTGGAAAATTTGGTCTCTATTTGCACTTTGAATATTGAGAGAGTAGCTTTTGATTATGGCTGCACTTATTGTTTGCACTTAATACAACTAAGAAAGAACTATGTTTTTTATTTTTTGTCATTTTTCCTTTTTTTATTTCTATGTTCAATTTGTGAAAAGGCGGTCAGTTAGGAGGTCAAATGTTCTAGAAGCTCATAATTCATGTACAGTTCTAAGGTCTGAAGAGACGTGAAATCATACAGGAGAGGCCAGTCAGTTGAACAAGACTTTACAGTGCTTGAGTGTTGTTGTTTTTACTGATAATTCATACTCAGAAAGTAGACCTGAAATGACATTTATTACAAGATGATTAGTTAAATTAATTTTTCCAGTCATGTATTTGGTCATTGAGAATTTTAAAAAAAAATGTGTAAAAATCTCAGGTCTCTCTAATGTCTTGAGTTAAGTGTCAGCATTAATGATAATCAAACAACAAAAGACAAGGAGAAAAATCACTCCCTGCTCTTGACAGAGTGGCATTTGTAGCTTTTATAAGAATGTATATAGTGCAAATTGTTCCCTACCATCACATTCACATCTATGCAACCAATAAATATGCATACAATAATTACTACTACTAAGAAAAAGCACATATTTCTTCATTGATCTAGTCACTTGATTCTGCTCTCAAAATGCACCAGATTTATGCATTTAAATTTAAAATGAACAACATTTTCTTATTCCCACAGAACCCCCTAGACTAGAGGAACCAATGTGCACCCATCACAGTCTTACAAAATCCTGTGGGGACACTGGAAATGTAGAGGAAACACTGTAGGATTGGCTGTCTCAATGTGTGTGTGTATGCCAGTTCACCTTACTATTTGCGTGTGGACAATGTATGGTACTAAATAAATTTCTCCAGTAAAGCATAATGATTAAGGGGGGGGGCCTCACACAAAGAGCAGCCTAGGGCCCCCTGACCACCTTAATCCGCCCCGGCGTATAGGCTTGATCAAACATATAGCTGCCATCTACTGGTTTAATGACTGAATTGCACACAAAACACGGTGAAGGCTCGGAGTAGGCCTCTCTCCAAAACACTGTGCTCTAAGCAAATTAGTATAGACATAGTTAAATTTACAACCTAAAAAGTTATTAATGAATAGTTACATTTACAGCTGTGTGGTTAATGCATTTTCTCATTTAAGAATATCAAAGTCAATAGACACACACCTCAATTCTATATAATGCTATTTAAAGGAACACTCCACTATTTTTGAAAATAGGCTCAGTTTCCAACTCCCCTAGAGTTAAACAGTTGAGTTTTACCGTTTTCAAATCCATTCAGCCGATCTCCGGGTCTGACGTAGCACTTTTAGCTGCAGCTTAGCGTAGATCATTGAATCTGATTAGACCGTTAGCATCTTGCTTAAAAATTAACAAAGAGTTTTGATATTTTTCCTATTTAAAACTTGACTCTTCTGTAGTTACACCGTGTACTAAGACCGATGGAAAATGAAAAGTTGCGATTTTCTAGGCCGATATGGCTAGGAACTATACTCTCATTCCGGCGTAATAATCAAGGAACTTTGCTGCCGTAGCCTTCCGTTGGAAGTTACCTAGCTGGGGACTATTTTCAGGCGCTGCGAAATATCATTGAGCCTGCTGCACCCATGGTACGGCAACAAAGTTCCTTGATTATTAGAGTATAGTTCCTAGCCATATCGGCCTAGAAAATAGCAACTTTTCATTTTCAATCGGTCTTAGTACACGATGTAACTACAGAAGAGTCAAGTTTTAAATAGGAAAAATATCAAAACTCTTTGTTAATTTTTAAGCGAGATGCTAATGGTCTAATCAGATTCAATGATCTATGCTAAGCTACAGCTAAAAGTGCTACGCCATACCCGGAGATCGGCTGAATGGAAAAGAAAACTGTAAAACTCAACTGTTTAACTCTAGGGGAGTTGGAAAATGAGCCTATTTTAAAAAATAGTGGAGAGTTCCTTTAAACTATCATGAATTAACTGGAAAAAAACAGCAATACTTACAGAAATCCACCAAAGGGATTTGGCCTCAACATTTCCCAAAGAAATTCAAAAACTGAAATTAAATGTCTTTTAGCACACAGTATCAGAAAGACAATTATTTTCTGACAGGACTTTATTAAGGATTATATAGTTAAATAAATGTACATATTCCAAAACAATATCAAGTAATATAATTTTAAACAAAAACATGAAAACACAAAAGCGTTCAATGTTCCACTCCCAATTCACTTACATCAGTGTCATGACAGGACTGTTCCAAACTGAATTATCACTAAATACTACTGAACTTTTATCTTCTTTGCATTTTTGTCATAAGAGTACAAATATAACAAAAGGGTCAACACATTCTTTCTTTATAAGAACACACTAGTCCAGAAACATGACTAGAGATTAATCCAGTTGTGTGAAGGCTGGTGTCAAATCAGTGGTCATCTAATTATAATTAACACTAATTTTTCTATCATCAGTTTACAAAGGCATCCAAAGGCCTTGATGATCCATGACCTTGTTTCTGAGACAAATAATATTGGGACAGATGGTGGGACACATGTAATCTCACAGTGGTGCACACTGTAGAAAGTCCTTGTTGTAAAAAAACAAGTTAATCTCGGTTCCATCTTGTGGTATTTCCCCATCCTCAATACAGCTTCAAATTTGGCAACTTTGATAGATTTGTTCCAGTTAGGTACTGTATGAAGGATTTCCAATGTTATCTAAGTTGACTCTTATAAGCAGTACAACAGTGCACTCTGGAGCAGTTAAGTTACACAACATATTAAACGGTCCAATGGTGGAAGTGTACATTTGGTCATCTGAAGCATTGTTACCAGCCCAAACTCTTAAGAATTAAGTTACCATTCAATCTTTCAAAACCTTTTCAAACAGGAGATATAATAAAATAAAAATCCTAACATAATCTTTTTGTTAACTATACATTTGAATGTTTATAAATCATTCTTTGATTTGTATATCCTTTTGGGTTACATATTTGTTGTGTATTCCAATCATTCCTATCTTTTATCAAAGAGGTCATTTAAAATTTCCCAAACAAAGTTAAACACATAACTTGAATTCAGTGGTTCATTGTATGTCATCACATTTGGAAAAAACATCTATCCACATACCACCTGTGGCAGACTAAGTGGTACAGATGCAGAACCTCCATCTTTTGTTTTCTATGGGTGTGCATTTGTCCATGTTTAAACTGACCTGCAGAAGAGAGAGAGAGAGCCCTATATTTGAACCTAACCTCTGAAAACTCAAGAATCCTTTTTCCTTCAGAAACAGTCAGTGTCCAACAAAACGGCTGCCCAGTTTAATCTAGACTCTTCCAACAGGCTCTCCTTCCCAGGGTCACCAACACTCAATGAAATAAAAAGGCAAAACATCTTCATCCCATCATAGTTGGTCCCAAGCGAAACTGACATTTCTCAGGGCCTGTGAAGGAAACATGGAATACATGACTTAATACATATGAGAACAAAATATACTTTAATATCAAGACTTTGTGGAATTTAAACTGGCATCTGAGGATCAGGGAATTTTATTTAGGCTGCCAAAGCTAATGTAACTACCATTAACTAAAGATAATAATTAAAGATATTTTAACATATTTACAGAAAGTGATTGCGATATTATATAATATTGATAATCATTATGTTCCTGTTCTCGTTAAAACTGATTTGGAATGATATTTATTGTGAAAAGGGCTATCCAAATAAATAAAATTAATTTAATTAATTTAGATTTTCTAGATAATATTTAAAAAATATATATTTTGGCTTTAGTACAATGACAGCATAAAAATAATTATTTAATAATATATAATTATTTAACTTTGGAAACATGTTTTCTTTGTTAATTAAGGTTCACGCCAGTGTTGTTTTTGTGAAATAAAACTATGAAAATTGTTTTGGTTAATTCACATAAAACGTCAATAAAATAAAATAAAATAAATAAATAGATATATAGGCAGAAATATAGCTTTGGCAACTGAAAAAGTGTTTAAGCTGAAGAAAAAAATTACAAATAAATAAATAAATATATATAATGAAATATAAAAAACAAAAGCTAAACAGAAATATTAAAATATAAGTACATAAAAAACTATAACCTAAGCATACTAAAACATAAAAAAAAATTAAAACAAATTACAAAAATAAAATAAAATAAAATTCAAAATATTATTAAAGACTATAACTGTATATAAATAATATTAAAATAACACTCATATTGTATAAAAGGGGACAAGACAAAATTGTTTTCTACTGCCCCCTGGTGGTTACATGCTAATATAGAGGCAAGAGAGGGAGTATATATAAAATTCTACATTCAACACTAATCAGACCACAAAAAACCAACAAATTCAAATGCATAAAAAAGTACTTACAAACTTTGTGTTTCCCAGTTTGTCCCATTATGTGTCTGGCTTCTGAGCAACAGTTTCCTGCCCTCCTCGTAGTCATCCTGATCCACACTGACAAGCAGCCGGACCCCCTCCTGCCCCGCTGCCCTTTTCAAAGAGTCAGTGATGAAGACTCCTTTCAGTGCCTCGAGCAGCGCCCCGCTCAGATAGTCTGCCCAGAAGGCATCCAGGTTGGCAAGTTCCGAGAACTTGATATCACAAACAATAGAGCCCAGATCCCGGGTACGGAGCAGCATGCTCGCTCGGCTGAACAGTTCAAATTGCCTCTCCAACGGCTGCTGCTTGTCTGAAGAAACTCCTCCACGAAGGGCCGACTCGTGCTCTGAATACTCCGCACGCACACGTAGCCGGACATCTGAGAGCGGAAGAGTGTTGGAGACAGAGAAAGAGAGGAGGGTGGGATGAAGGATGAAGGGTGGCATGCAAAGGGGCAAAGAAAATCATGAAGGGATGGAGATGGATTTGTGAAGATTCAGGGTGTGAAGTTTTTTTTGCAGCAAGGATGGAGAGAACCGAGAAAAACAGTAGCAGGAGGAAAGGGGAAGAACACGAGAAATGACACAGATCAGTGGGGGGGTCAAAAGGAGGGCAAAAAGTACAGTGATAATGAGACTTGGCATTCAGTTTATCTGTTTATAGCCAAAAATTGGTTGAAAAATAACTAAGATTAGCACTGATTCATATACATTTGTCTAAAAAAAGTTCCTGCCCTGTTTAAAATTTGATTGGTTATTTACGGACAAAGGGTATTAAACCAGAAGGCACAAAAGTCAAACTCTTTCTGGTACGGCATCAGCTCTGAGATCTACTGGATAACTGAGGTCAACATCCTCAAAATTGTTGGCGATCGAGATTTTTGGAGTCGATTGACCCTGATTTTTCACTTGTAGTCAGTGAGGCTACAAGTGAAACCAGTAGGCTGATTTAGGTTTTGCACTTGAGATTGGACAA
The DNA here is from genome assembly GCF_001515625.1 of Sinocyclocheilus rhinocerous. Classification (NCBI taxonomy): domain Eukaryota; kingdom Metazoa; phylum Chordata; class Actinopteri; order Cypriniformes; family Cyprinidae; genus Sinocyclocheilus; species Sinocyclocheilus rhinocerous. The sequence goes on from NW_015654513.1 coordinate 526,917, forward strand.
ATTCATCATGAGGTGGCTTTCAAATTATTTGCAGGCACACAGGACTTGGAAACACATTGGTAAAGTCCAACATGTTTACTGAACATTGCACTTGTATCACAAAGACGAGGGAGTTTTAAAGCACATGATCTGAGGCCGTTCGGAAAGTTCAGGTGGATTGAAAGCACCTCGAGCAAAATCCAGAGATGGGCTTGCATTTGAGTTTCAGGCGACAGATCTGGTGATATTTATGGTTTGATATGTAGATCCGAATTCTGTAGGGGTCGTTATTAACAGAGATGTATGCAGGTTGGCTTTACCAAACAGTGGAGGTAGAACTGATGTCATGCAACAGCACAGGGAACAGAGATGGCAAAATACGATTGGAGTATACATACTGAACCAGAGCTTCGCAGTGATGTCATTTCCTTTCATGTCATTAGCTCAGAGGTCAGAGGAGGAAGTGGACCCATCAATCTTCAGAACATCGCTGCAACACAAATCCAACCTTTCTACAACCAAAGCTCCAATGCAAACTCCACCTTTTTGCATGTTGGGACGTTTACAAAGCAACAGTGAATATGAAAAACTAACCATTAACGTAAGCGTTTGAGTGACACTTTTATTCATTAGTGAAAATAAAACATTGTTTAAATGTTGAATGTACTGTATTTACGGATTTGCTTGTGAACAGCAGCACTTCAGGAATTATAATTTTGACCCAGTTTTATTCATAAAGTGACTGGAGTTAAATACCCGACTGGACACTTTCCCTTCATTCTATAATCAGTCAGGTATACGGTATAGGACTTAGCTAGTAAATAATGACATATTATTAAATATATTTAAATATAATTACAGGTACACTACTGTTCAAAGATTTGGGGTAAGTAAATGAGAAATTAATACTTTTATTTAGCACTGACTCATTAAATTGATCAAAAGTGAGAAATACAGACTTTCCCATCGTTACAAATATTAAGCAGCAAAATTGTTTTCAACATCAATAAATAGAAATGTTTCTTGAGCACCAAATCAGCATATTAAAGAAAGCATCAACTTAAAAGGGTCATATGATGCGATTTCAAGTTTTCCTTTCTCTTTGGAGTGTTACAAGCTGATTGTGCATAGATAAGATCCCTGAAGTTGCAAAGACTAAAGTCTCAAAACCAAAGAGATATTCTTTATCAAAGTGAAGACTCTGCCACGCTCCCCTAAAACGGCTCGTTCTAACACGCCCCACATATCTACCTCACTATGTGGAGCGAGAGAGAGAGAGAGAGAGAGCGGGTCACATCACAAACACATACCAGCTTCATCACTGTGTCACGCGACTCTGTTCCCCTTTCGGGCTCTGTCTTTACATTTATTTTGAAAGATGAAGCTTGCGATTATGGTAAGGGGCGTTACATTTCCGACGAGTGCTTGCGGTGTTCGGCCAATCACAATGCACTGGGTCAGCTGGCCAATCAGAGCAGACTGCGCTTGTCGGAAGGAGGGACTTTGTAGAAAACGAAGCGTTTGAGAGAGGCGGGGCATAGAGGACCTACAATAATGTACAGTATTTGAAAAATAATGTGTTTTTTGAACATTAAAGCATGTCAACATATTCTGTTACACCAAATACACAAAATAATGATCTTAAAAAAAGCATCATATGACCCCTTTAACACTGAAGACTGGAATCATGGCTGCTGAAAATTAGCTTTGCCATCACAGGAAAAGGTAACACTTTATTTTAAGGTGTCCTTGTTACACGTTACATGTATTTACTATTATAATAACAATAAATGAATTACATGCAAGTAACCCTAATCCAAACCCTCATCCTAACCATATAGTAAGGACAATGTAGTTAATTAATATTACTTCGTATTGATATGTATTTTACACGGTAACAAGGACACCTCAAAATAAAGTGTAACCCAAGAATAAAAATCTATTGAAATAGAAAAAGTTTCAAACCATTTTGAACCCCAAATTTTTGAACGGTACTGTAATTACAAGATTGTTCAAATGCAAGCGAGACATGTGGACCAGGATTGACGTGCTAGACAGTGTAACTGTATGCATTTATATATACACATTGCTGCAAATGTTTGGCAATGTATTGCTTTCTTTCACCATGCCTATAAGGATTTTTGAAACTTGAATCATGTAATGTAACTAGTACTGAAAGTTTGATTAATATAATTTAAAAACAAATCATTCGCACAATGGTCTTTACTAAAATACACTGTTCAAAGATTATCCATTTCTGATGAAGAATAAATGTAACACTTGACAAGGAAACCAGCCAAAACAAGGCTTTAAATTTATGGCGCTTTTCCACTGCGTGGTACGACTCGGCTCGGCACGGCACGGTTTGCGTTTTCACTGCAGTTTAGCACTGCTTTAGAGTGGGCGGGATTATTCACGTCGTTATAGTTGCGCCGCCTCTACTGCCGCGACTCCTCCTGAAAAACGTTTTCATTCCGCATCACCCCATCAAGCTCTCGCTGGATCCGCTCCTCTGCTATCAACGAGAGGAACGTCTGTACTTCCTCAACAGACAACGAAACCATTTTTTGGTTGTTAAAAAAGGTGCGCTCGTTCAAAACAGTTGCGTTCGATCCTTCGCTGGCTGTGCTGATTTAAATCTAGCAGGTCTGTTGTGTCTCTGTGTTGCAGGTAGTGACGATTCTCTCCGGCCAATCAGTGATCAGCAGAGTTTATGCGTCACGTTTTGGTAACGGTACGGTTCACTTGGAACCTCAACCGAGGTGGTACTTAAAGTACCAGGTACTGTACCCAGTGGAAAACCCCCCAAAAGTGAACCGTACCGAACCATACCATGCAGTGGAAAAGCGCCATTAGACTGATATTGTGGCTGTAATGGTGATCTCCCAAATATAATTTGTAATGCAGGTTGGAAAGCAGACTCGAAACACAAGAGTTCTTTAACGTTCTTTTAAACACAGCACACATTTACAGAGCACTTTTAGTTCCATTAAACACAAATTATCAGAGCTCCTCACATAAACTAATACAGGACATTGGTTTTTCTCAGCTTCCAGTTTCAGTACACAGAAGGTACCTATAATAAGCGGCACAGTGTAGGTTTTTCTGTCAATATAATGCCCCCCTTGTAAGCATTAAGTTTTTTGTGCATTTTGTGCATCCCAGAGCATTTCAGAAAAATAACATGTATTCACAAATATTCAGATATTATATGTTGTTGAAGATGTTGTAATTTGCTTCTTACAAACAAACAGTAACTATTTTTCTAAAAATCAAATAAAAATGTTGTGCGTCATTTTATGGGGTGTTGCTCCATGCGAAGAGCTTCCACACTTATTTCGATCCAAGGACTGTAATGTTGGAAGTTGCATGGCAGAATCTGAACAACAGGGAGAATCTCGTAGTGAATAGAATGCATTCAAATTTACCATATAAGATTGAAGCTTGATTTACGAACATTTTATAGGTCCAAAAAGCTCACAGTGCAGTGTAACCAAATGTTTAAGGGACAGGTGAAGTAAGTTAGGACACAAAGGGTTCTCATCACACTAAACAAAAGGTCAGTGCAGATAGTAGATTAGCTTTGGCTGCATCAGAGCTCAGTTACAGAAGAGAGAGGATCGATGCTTTAAATAAGAAGTGGAGTGACAATAATCAGTGTTTTACTGGACATGAGACACCAGGAAATACAGGCTGATGCAGCTCAGTCTCAGTGGCCCAATATTCAATAATCTCTTCACAGAAATTTCATTCAGGCACACCACAGGAGTTAATCACACTGAAAACTGCTTATCCAAAGGAAAATGAAAAGGAACAGAAACAGGGATAGAGAAGTTGATGAAAAATGTGACAGAGATAAAAACAAAGAATGTGAGTGTACTTTTCTCTATAGAAATCGAACCATGAAGGAAGCAGGGGAATTGAGGCAAGTCTAAAGCACAACTCAAACATAAATGCTCACAACTATAAGAGGTACACGATCTGTAACCAAATCTTAGCTTTACAATGTTGTTTCTGATGAGAAGGAATATATTAACCATTAAGCACTATTGGGCTGCACCAAATTACCTGTTTTCATTGATACGAGCAGCTGTTACTGGCACACTGTAGTAAGTACATAAGTAAGACTATGATAAAAAAAAAGATTTTCTAATTTCCTGCCTTTAACAAAAGCTAAATGCTTTAAGCAGGTGACATGAATATGCAAAGAAATAAGCAGCATCAATTGAGGGTTTAAGAGCCCCTGCAGTGCACATAATGAGGAACCAAAGCCATGCAGTATTTGTACAGGCAGGTCAATAAGCATTTGTAACTAGGGTTGGGTATTGTTTGAATTTGATCAATTCCAATTCCGATTCTTATCGATTCCCAGTTTTGATTCCAATGTGGTTAAAAAAAAAAAATGAAGTCAAACGTTCAGATATCAAATATATTTATTCTGTCTCTTTTTGCAAAACTTTTAATTGCTGCTGAATACCATGAACAAAAATCAGCCGGCTACATAAAAACTGGACTCGATAAAGAGCTGTTTGTGTGCAAAATAGAGCTGCATGATTCTGGATAAATTAACACTTTTTTTAATGGAGATTGTAGTTCTCTCACAATTCTGAAGAAAAAATATTAGACAACTAAACAAAATCTCATGGAATTTATGAATGGAATGATTCAGTGACTCACTAAAGATTTACTAATTTCATTACTGGATGAATCAGAGTTTTTGAATGAATCTCTTGAATTATTCAAAGACAAACACATTTTTAACAGCCCCTTTTCACCACCTAAAAAAAAAAAAAAAAAAAAAAAAACGTTTTACTTATAAAGTAATGATTTTTTTTATTTTATCACACAGGAATTGATATGTGGAACTGAAATTTACATTTTACTACAAGTATCCGATTCCTGAATTTCAGTATCTAATTCTGGATTTGGAATTGATTTTCGATTCCCAACCCTATTTGTAACAGTAGAGTAAAACTGACTAGTGCCGAGCATCTGAGGTGAACAAAGAGCATGTCAAGAGTCTGACTCACACACATTTGAAAAAACAAAATGGCACCCTCCCATCCTGTATGGACACATGAATAAGGCTGGATGCAGATACTTGAGTGTGTATACTGAGTGTAACAACAACTCTTCCATGTTTATCCTGTTTAAATAATAGATTAAATTATCTTCGGAATTTCATCCATCTTGGCACACAGAGTTCCCTGATTTTCATTCATGTTTTTAAAAGTGAGGTTTAATGTGTGGCTCATGCATCGTATTTTGAAAGAATCCACACATTATAAAAACACATTTGAATGGTGAAAATCAGATTTATCTGTCTAATTATAAATGTATATCATATTTTTAGGCACACCAAAAGATACACTGTGAACCCAAAGATTAAAAGAGTTGAAACAGTAAGCAAGACAATGCATCTTAAATGATTACAATAGATGTATCTGCACTGTTACGAAAACCCCCCGACCTATTATAGTGATCAAATCTAAGAAATTATTTGACGTGTATCTGTATTAATTAAACATTATTATGAGACATTCAGCTCCCACAAGAGTATTATGCAGGAAAACATGGTCGGTTTTTAATGCTATAACGCAAATTGGAGCATAAGATAAATTATGGCTCTTGGTATTTTGAGATCTGAATGTCTTAGAAAAACAGTCCTTCCAGAAAATAAATGCCTCACATAAACCACTTCTTTCTTGACAAACAGTTTTGGCAAAATTTGAGAAAGCAGTTTTTATCTTGGTATTTCCTTACCTACTGTGCCATTATTGCCACTCAGTGTGTCTCATGTGCTCTGTTCTGAAGAGATTTTAGCAATGCCCTGATGGCAGGACAGCTCCCATCTAGCAAAAGCATAAAGAGGCTTTGGTGTGAGCAGCCTTTGAGTCCAGTCAGAATGAAACTCAAAGTGATAATAGTGCAGAGTGCAGGGAATTCACAAAGGGATGAATGATGACATACGTTTAACATGGACCTCTTTTGTGACAGTTTCACTTTCATTCTGACAGCATTAGAGGTTCAGGCACTAATGAATGGGTGACTGGTTATTTATAAACTGTCAAGAAGAAATGGAGCGCTAAAGTACACTCTGCTGTGGAGCATTTTATAGATAAAATCAAACAAAAAGAAAGAGAATTGGAAAGGCAAAGAGATTCATACGTTTAAAAAATGCTAGTAAGGGAGACTAAACAAAAGAAGAAATGTAACAATGAGGATAAAAAGTGATCTTACCACAGGTCACTTTGTTGGGTGTTGGTTGAGGCTGGATTTCAGGCTTGCCCCTAGATTTTCTGCTCCAGTGGTGACCTCTACCTCGCTTCCGTCGGACAGGGCTGGTTGTTGTCACGGAAGAGCCAGTCCCTAACAAAGCAAACATACATTAATACAAAACAACCAGGGATGAGCAATATTTGGCAATGTTTTTGAATATTCACCATTTACTCATTAAGACTTTACCAAAAGTATATAAAATTAAGCAAAAAGGTGAATTATTTTAATATGCTTTATGCTTAATGTCCTACAAACTGGGCCATTTGACTACGCTTGCTACTAGTTTAATCAAGACTACAACGTATGCAGTAAAAACGGCAACTTAAATTCAATTTATTTCTGTTAATCAGTTCAAACTGTTTGTGTCATTGCTAAAATAAAAGTCCCCACATGATATTTTTCATATATTCATGATTTATTGAAAATATACAGTGCTACTATGCATTGTTACACTGCAGCATATAAACTAAAATGATTAAATATAAAAAAATATATATCCTTTAAATATTTTTTTGGGGAAAAAGAGTGTGGAAAATATTCCTTAATTATTTTAAACTAATTATATGATATTATATCATATTATACTTAAATTATTATTAAACTGGGTGCAGCCATCGGTAACTTGAACTTCCAAGGCTTCCGGTGTCTTCCGCTTCTAGTTATATTAGATGTACAAAAACAGTCCTTTATGATGTCTGATACTAGTATTTACTTTAGCATATAAATAGTGTAGTGCAATAGTAATTCTATTTACTCATATCTGCCAATGAGCCAGAAGTTCTGCACATTCACAGAAAACAGCTTACGCCTTGAAAAATAACTAAGGTGATGGTATTATATAATATTATAATATATTTCCAAAAAGGATGAAAAATATAGAGACAACATTTTTAACAAACAAAAGCAACATTTTTTTTTTTATAAATTGATGTGCTGAGATTTTAGCTGCAATCTTTTCTCACCCGCTCTCCACTGGTGGTCTTGTGTGTTTTCCAGTGATGGTACATCTGTGTTTGAGCTGAATTGTGTGTCCCCTCTGGTATCCACCGCTTGGTATTCTACCATTTCTCGCACTGGCGACACTAACAGTACAGGTGACACATTAGTATGTGACCATAAACATAACTGGTTTTGATTACTGTTCACTGTTTTTTTGACACCTGATACCCACCTGTTCTTCTTTTCTTTTGTGAGACAAACGGCAGGACATCATGTCGTGTCAGAATTCGCAGCAACTGCAATAAAGGTTTGAGGTTTGCTTCGCTCAAGTATCCTCGCCTCTCCAACTCCAACAGCAGTTCAACGCCACTCTTGGGTCTGTGGCAACCGGCGATTGGGCACGGCACATTCTGCGGCTGTATTCTTCGCCATGTTCTCAGAAGCCAAGGACATGGAGAATTACCCTGTGAAGACCCATCAGGACCTGGAGGCAACTCATCTGTCCATCCCTCTGGATCGAGGGGATGTTTTCCAGGATAAGCTTCATCGAGGAGAAAGGACAAAACCTCGACATCAGTCTCTGTGAGTTGGGAGCCCACGATTTCACAGATCTCATGGAGGGACAGCATCTCATAGTAGCTCAGGCACTCAGTCTCCTCCCAGTACAGGGAATATCTCGAGCATTTAGCTGAAGCCATGGTCCCTCCAAATGGGTCTGGTAAAGAAGAACACGCATAAATATTAAATGCAAGTTATTATATTATATTATATATACACTGAATAAAACAGACAAACTTGGCTGTCAAAAATACTAAGTACACAGTACATTCTCTGTACGTTAGCCTACGAGCTAACTATCAGGATCGACTGTGGGTTAAAACATACTTCTATAAAACATTCAAATTCAGTTTTTGTGTCTCCAAGTGGTACAAAAACAACATAAAAAGATATTTACACGGCCGACCGTCGTAGTGGAAACAGCGCAGTTATTTTGACCCGAAAAGCGTTTCTGTGGTGACCCGCCCTCAGTCAGCTGTTCCGTCAAACGTTCCTCTCGCTCAGGGTCACGTGGACTCTTTATATAACGTCACGTTTGAGCTGAGGGAACAGAGCCAAGGTGATAAAAGAAAAAGAATCAATGACATGCATTTATATTTAATTATAATACACCGTTCAATTATGTGAACAAAAGATGTGGTTGAAGGTTGAGACTACATTCAAATTTTCATGTTTGCGGCGTCAGCTGACATTCCTGCAGCGGACTTCCGCCTCTAGTAGTTACCTCTAGATTAGTAGATTTTTCTATGAGCTAACCTGACATCAACACTGCACCATGCACTGCACCAAAACCTCTCGATGAAATAATAATAATATAAAAAAAAACTACAAGAACCATGTTACATACTACACACAGCACAAGAGTCCACTTGTTATCAACATTTTTGTTATTAGCGCCCGGACAAGGAATTGTGTTCTTTTAAAACAACAAGGTTTGATTTGATTTGTTTTGTTTTGATATTTTGCTGTATAAATAAAACACTCATATCTTACGTCAATAACTGAGGTTCAACAAGCATCTTACCTGTAGCAAACTGTTTATCTGGATTGTGTTTACACTCTTGTTCTTTCTAACACCACCCACAACTCAACTGGAAAAACACCGTTCGAGCGTTAGCCAGTTCTGTTGACGGATCCCCGAACAATCGCAGACCGTTATCTGTGTATTTGGAGGAAATTCACTCGCATATGATTTGTAGATCGAGGCTCCATGTCGACAAAGCAGTCACATGTCACGTTTATGAGATATCGTCCGCAAAATTTCGCCATATTGGGAAGGGAAATTAGACAAGCAAAAGAGAGTAGAAATATTTATTTATTTACTAACTTACTTATAAGTATACTTACTTACCGTAGGCTGATAACAAGTTACTTTATAAGAACTACCGTTGTCCAATTCTTCAAGCATCCTTGTGGTAGTTGTAGCTAGTCCTTGAAACATCCACTTTAGTAATTAGTAAAATGAGGTATGGTAGTGTGTAATTTATGTTGTAGAACAAAACGTCCTCTTCTATCCACATACCTTAATTAACTTGTAAAATTAAAAAACAAAACAAAAAAACTAGCTGGCCTACAAATTAACGTCATGACTTTTAGATAAAATAATAATTTATTATAATTCGTAATCGTAGAATATAATTCATCGTATTAAAAATACGTGTGAGACTTTGATTAATATCTGTTTGCCTGTCCTGTTGGTTTGGTCCGTGTCACTAGGAGGCGGTCGTTAGTTCGTTTACAGAAGAAGATCGTCACAGCTCCTGCTGGCTAACCACATCATATCCGCCGCACAGCAACACACTGAACACAGCTACAGAAAGTAACGTTACTGTGAGTAAGATCTTTGTTTTAGGGTTTATTTTCCTCTCAGTGCACCGTTTTTGCAATATCTAAATTTACAGTCGCTCCTCAAAGTTCATTTATATCAGATTTTCATAGTTGTTGGGGAATCAACATTACTGAAGAAAGAGCGAATATTTTCCGTAACAGATTTGATAAACAAACTTTGGGGTGTGTTTTTATACCAACCCGTCAAAAAGATCGCGTTGTTAGATGGTCTTATTTCATAACTTAATATGTTTTGGACACATCTGACGTAATGCAGCAGCTTAACAAACTTGTTCTTCCGGATTCTTTGTCGTTGTGGATGCAGAGTTTCTGCACCAACCCATATGAGTGACCTCGATTTTCCATTAGCGCACATAATGTAATTTAAGACATTTATAACTTGCTGCACAGTAGATGGAAAGTATTCTAAACGAAGTAGGTAGAATAATGAAAGCTATTACGTTTATTTAATTTGTTTTTTTTATTGTTTCATAAAAAATGAAAGAGAAAAGTGTATGCAGTGCTCTACTGGGGAGTTAATAAAGTCTTTGTTCATTCTGTTCTCAAGAGACCTTCTTATACCAACGTTTTCCACTTTTAAGGTTTCCCATACCTCTTAACCTCTTCTCCTTTGTGTACTATGATAATATAGCAGTGTAATGACTACAGTAATGCAAATAGGTTGAAAATATTTTGAATGAGCAAGATGGTGGACATTTCATTAGAAAAGGGCCCCATTTTCCTCATTCGACACCCAGAGTGTCCTCTACAACTCATAGCAGTGCCATATAGTATAATAGTCTGAACTGAGTTGGAAATTAACTAGATGTTTTAATAGTTACAGTACTTATATTTTCCTGTTAATTCAATTCTTATGTTATTAGACGCACTGAAATGGATGGAAAAGCAAGTGACCCTTTCAGCAGTGAGGCAGAACAGCTTCCTGGGGCTGGAGTAGTGGGGAGGTGAGTAAAGTGTGTATTCTTTCATTTTAAGTCATATCAATCTACAGTCAGTAACTTCCTTTCATTTCTATTGTTTGCCATTATAATGAATTACACATAATTAAAAATCATGTCATATATGATGTGTTATGTGTTGTTATTATCCTTAATTGTGTTGTTATGGTGCACATATTTTTTAAAATGAAGGAAATGTATAAACTTTATTATTCTTCTGGTAATTCTGTTTTCCTGTCTGTTGTGGATGTCAGGCTGTGGCTGCCCAAAGGTCTGTCTGGTAATGTGATTAAGGATTGGGTTGACCGCAGGAGGAAGTCCATCCGTCCGTGGGCCAGTTTTGTGGACCAGCGCAAGTTCTCCAAACCACGCAATTTTGGAGAGCTGTGCCAGCGTGTGCTGAGGAACCTGAACACCTATCACAGCAACTACACCTTCATCTTCCTGGGACTCATCCTCTACTGCATGTAAGGAACTGCTTGCTAATAATCATCTAGAATGTATGTTACAAATGAGGTAATAATCAAAAATATGTAGCTTCTTCAAATTAAATAAAAGGCTCACTGTAATAGAAATAAAAAAGTTTGATAAGCCTCTGTTCTTATGTACACAACATGGCTGTGTGTGTTTAAGTTTCTCTGAAGGTCCTCATTCATGCAACCATCTGGAAGGCGTTCAACAGAATAAACATTCACAGGAGGTTCAAATAAAACTTTCTCTCTCCTTTTCTCCTCCAGCATCAGTTCCCCAATGCTCTTGATTGCTTTGGGAGTGTTTGCTGGTGCCTTCTATATAATTCACTTGAAAACGCTGGAAAAGAAGCTGGTTGTTTTCGGTAAGAGAGTGAGGTGTTGTTTTGGTGGTTATATGTGAGGCTGTATGAGCTGCGTCATTGGATTTGTTTGCTTAAAATGCTAGTTTGAAGTTTAAGGGCTGGATATTTGATGTGATGTAAAGTGATCTGATGAGCAAACGCACTCCTCTGTTTCTCTCAGGTCGTGAGTTGACTCAGGGACACCAGTTAGGTTTAGCAGGAGGGGTTTCCGTACTTGTTTTTCCAGAAAAGGTTCCTCAGAAACTGATTTTTTATTTTTATTTATTCAGGTGCTACACTAGCTGTTATCGGGTCTCATGCGGCATTTCGTGAGCTGGAGTCGTCTGACATAGATGAGCTGCTCATGGAACCTGTTTAAGCCTCTCACCTTTGAGCTTTTGGCTCATATTAACCTACAATGTCTTGCCTCATCTTTTAGATAAACACATATTGGTTGCACTAATTTAAAAATATCAGTTTACTCACAGTTTGGCCAGAAATGCGGACTGTTAAACTGACATTGCCCTCAACAGATCAAGCACATTGAAAGACCTCAATTGCCTTTACTGGTACCTATTGGATATCATGTTCATTTGTTACATTATTTATCTCTACAGCATCCTTAAAGCACAAACTAAACCCAAATGCAAAAAAAAAAAATCCAGTTTATTCAATTAATACTATCTTTAAAGGCATAGTTGACCCAAAACTGAAAACTGTTGTTCTGTGGAATACAAAAGAAGATATTTTGAAAAACAAATTCTTCATTTATGTTTCACAGGAGATGGTTTATACAGGTTTGGAATGACATGAGGGTGAGTAAATCACAGGATGAGCTATCCTTTTAAAGGTTTACAGATCCTCTCGCACTAAAGGACAAATACAAGGAATAGTTTTTGATCAAAATGTTATGCTAGATCATCCAAAATAGCGAGGAAAAACATTCAGACAACAAGAATGTACTGTCTTGGCAGTTTGTGTGATTTATAGGGTACCGATCATTACATAATCATTTGTCTTAAGCTATATTTAGGTCATATGTTGTTACATCAGTCTTGTATGATTTAATAACAGCATGCGTGAGCAAAGAAAAAAATGTATTATTGCTATTCAGTGTAATCAGTTTCTGATGCCAATATTCCCAGTGGAAGTTTTTTTGGATTTATATGTTCTCTCATATTATGGAAATGTTTGTTTATCGTCTTTTATTTTACAACTTGCTTCTGTTTTATCAGTGATTGGGAAGTGCAATAAAATGCTCAGCCTGTACAGTATTTGAAGTCTTATGTTTATTTAACGACTGCTTATAGAACAATAACTAGACTTATTGCCTATTTTAATTTTTTTTTATCATTGTCTTGTCACATCACACAAATTTGACTTATGTGACCTGCTTTTATGACATCAGGCCAGTGACAGTCCATCTCATTTTTAAGTTGCCATAGTGATGACCTTGAGTGGGATCTACCTCTCCTTTTAAACACTGCGGCAAGAGCAGCCGATCGATATTCCATTACAGCAGTGCAGTAAGGATGGAGGGAGGGAGCGAGAAAGAGGAGCACTGCAGTGAGCCCATAGCATTCTCCCAAGGGACATTAGGTGTGTGTGTGTGTGTGTGTGTGTGTGTGTGTGTTAGGCAGCCCAGTTTTGCAAGTCGGTAGTTTGCACTGACATCAATGTATGATGAATGCTGCGGTCAGCATATTACAGTCACTGCTGTGGCCTAAAAAGACAGTCTTGTTTGCCATTGTTTAGAAAAGGAGATAAAATAGTGGTTATTGTTTAGTGGGTATTGTGTGTTCTGTTGAAACCGATAATTTTCATGTTTGGGATGCTGGGGACCCCAATGATATATGAGTAAAATAATACATACATTTGAAATGAACCTTTATTTTATACACAGTAAATCATGTTATATAAATTTGAACTGTACTCTGATTTACTGATTTCTCAATACAGAGTAAGCAGATATTATTCAAGCTTTTCAAGATGTATCACAAAGCACAACTGGATGATTTTATATGGAAAAAAATAGAATATAGCTGCTGTGTTCTGGTTACTAGGTGAGTTTTTCATCCTCATCTCATTGTTAAACAAGGTGGCGCCGTGGATGGCAGCCATGGTTTGTCGCTACTTGGTACTTGTACTTTTTTTGTTTGTTTGTCCTGTTTTAAGCAATTTTTTCCCGATCAGCTTTACTAGGAACGAACTCCTGGACATCAGAAATAGCACACCAAATAACTTTCTGCCGACATTTGAGCATTCAGATGTTTTACGTTTTTGTTTTTTTAATTTATGATGAAGTCAAGTAGCGTAGAAAGAGACGAGTTTTCAGCTGTCGCTTGAAAACTGTCAGGGATTCAGCATTCCAGATAGGGGTGGGAAATTCACTCCACCAGCCAGGAACGAAACGAAACTGCACAAAAATATTCTGGAAAGTGATTTTTTGCCTGTGATGGTACCACAAGGCGTCACTCACTCATAGATCTCAGACTTCTGGAGGGGATATAGATTCTCAAAAGTGAGTGGAAGTAGGAGGGTGCTGAGCCTGTGGCTGTTCTATATGCAAGCATCAGTGTCTTGAACTTGATGCGAGCTCCAACCGGGAGCCAGTGCAGGGAGATAAAGAGAGGTGTGACATGGGACCGTTTGGGTTAATTGAAGACCAGTCGTGCCGCTGCATTCTGAATCAGTTGGGCGGTTTTGAATTTAATTGTGCGGGTAAAAATTGGCTTGGGCAGGTAAACAAAATTTGGGCTGGTTTGGGGTCAGTTTGGCGGTTTTCAAACATCTAAATTGTATTAGCTAATTGGTTAACAAACAAACCCAAGTGTGCATGTACTGTATCCAATCATCACAACGTCATCACAACGTTACTAAACACACACGCACACTGCAGAGGCGGCTGATGCTGATGTTGACGTCGACGCCCACACTTATAGCCAATCACTAGGGATCACCAGACAGACGTGATGATTTATGAGTGAAGGGTTTTTAGCGCGATAACGGATCAGATTTTGAATGTATAACTAAATTATGATATTTGAATGAATAACTCTATATTCAAGTGATCACAATAGCAGAATAAGAACTGATGATTTGGAATCAGCTTTTGCCATCCGAGAGGCTTCCGTCACTGACAGTAGCGCAGTCTCAGTTGAATGGCCACTCCTGAAACCTAACTGGTTAGCATCCAGTTTGTTGTTCTGTGAAAGAAACGATACCTGGTTGAAAACAACTCGTTTGAGAGTTTTCACTATGAACAGAAGGAGAGAGACAGGTTTGTAGCTATCTGTAAATAAAGTGTTTAATGTAGGTTTTTTGAGCAGTGGGGTTACCCGAGCCTGCTTGAATAAAGTGGGGAAAGTGCCTGTGACGAGAGATGTGTGAGTGCTGGTAAAAATGTAAGAGAGATTGCTTGGAGAAGGTGTGAGGGGATTGGGTCTAGAGGGCATGATGTAGGATGGCTGGAGAGGAGAAGTTTTGATACTTCTGCCTCAGTGAGGGGACAGAAGGAGAAGATGGGAGTTTTAGCAGTGGGTGTGGTTGATTTGAAGTCCTGTGTGTGTGAGGCTGAGAATTGACTACTGATTGTTCAATACTATCAATTATCATAAAACTAGAAGAAGGAAAAAACTGTTGACCTGATATTTGCTTGTTTTGTGAGCTATTAAAATGACCTTGAAGTTTTAGCAGGGCTCGACAGTGCGACCATTTGCGACTGAAAACTACTGCGTGCGACTATTACATTTTTTTTAGGAGCACCAGTGCGACTGACCCGATCATCATCATACTTGTGATTGCGCTCAGGGGAGCTTCAAAGCTTTCGAGCTTCGTTGATTATAAATGTGAGATCGAGATGAACTAAGATGAGTGACAGCTTTTAATGATTTTTAAGGGAGTTTGTAAATGTGATAACTGATTTAATACAATACAATTCAATAAACAAGAAGTTAATATTAAGTGACTTACATTGTCTGACTATAACACTATTGTCTGATTTTGCTCTATTTCGTTGTCGAAAATAGTTTAAAACAAAGACACAGCAGAGCCGCTGCGCATCTCCATTCAAACACAGCGGTGTCTCGTTTATGAATTAACGTTTTTTTTTAAACGAATCTAGTAAGTCAGTGATTCATGATTACCCATTCATAGAGACAGTCACTTGATTCATTCTTGAATGAATCAGCTGTTCGAATAAATCAATTGAATGAATGATTGTGATAAAAATCAGTGACTTACCGCCACCTGCTGGCAGTTTTAGTTTCATTTTAAAAGTATCTTTTCAGTTATTTAATATAAATTCAAGCAATTATGAGCCAAATTAAATGTGAAGGAGGACCAAAAATGTCCACCCTGTTAGGGACAAATGAACAACAATTTTAAATATTTATGAATATGTAAAATTTTATATTTAAAATAAAAATAATTAAATACACCACTTCTTCAACTTCAGCATCAATTGCTGTCACTATCACCATGTACACTAAATGTGTCCAGCCTGTTAGGTTTTCTGACTTAACAGGATGGACATTTTGACCTAAAATCAGCCATTACACTAAGTCTGACACAGAAGGTCTATCAAATAAAGAATTTATTGGATTTTTAAAAATGGTACTGTTACAAATAATAATTTCTATTTACTTTTTTTCACATTCCCCTTAACAGGGTGGACATGTTAAAGTTGAGCACATCAGATTGGAAATATAAAATAAATAAAAACAGACAATTAAAACAGAGGCTCTCACTCCCCTTCCGCAGTTGTTTTCCTTCAAAGAAATTATGTCAGCTGTTTGAAAAGATATAATTTATTTTTCCAACTTTCATTTAAAGGGCCAGTAGCCGAATATAACAGGGTGGACAATATTTTGAGGGACAAGTTAAAAACGTTCATTATTCTTTTTTATGAATTTAATACTTGGAAAATACATACACATTAAAGAAAAGTATTACTGATGTTTAGAATTATATATAAATAAAAACTTAAATATGCTTAAAGTTCACAAGGTGTTTTTTTTTTTACTTTAAAATTGATGTTGTTGAAAATTTTGAGGCAATATCATGATCTTTAGGGGACACAAAAGGCACCGAATCTGCACTGAATATAGCATCTTCAAATAACAGTGATTTAACAGTAACATCTCATAATACAATTCATTTTAAAAAAAAACTTGAAAAGATATTTGGTAAGAAGATAAAGATGCAGAGATGAAGAGTCAGACATCACTTGGTAGTATTAAATGTACTAGATGTTTTATTGGATTTGACCTTTCAGATACATGTTTCTACCAGTAATTTTGTCCTTCTGTCTTTAATCACAATATTCACATGTCTGTCAGATGAACAGCCAATGGCTGACTGCATCAGCGCACTGTCCCTCACCTCACACACACACACACACACACACACAAACATACACGCACAGACACAGACAACAGACAACAAGACCTGATACTGCTTCATAGCGATCGCATCTCCTGATAAACCAGCGCAGGAACCTGCACACACCAGGCTCAACTGGTTGGTCCAGAAATTATTTGGACGATAAAGTTTGTTTCTCGAATCAGATATTAGGAGAACAAACTGTTGATATGACAGATAAAAGCTGAAATCTATTTCAACAGTTAATGTAAATTTACAAAAACAGCAAATTTAACTGGCATAAAAGGGGGATAACAAAACCTGGTGTGTTTCGATTCATGTCGGCAGTTGATTTTATTCCAGAGATGCTGTTCAACACCATACTAGTTTTCTGTGCAAAACCTGATCGGAAACTGACCTGCTTCTAGTGTGCTTCAGTCACGAGAGTTCAAACATACAAGAGAATCATTTTATACTGTTTTTCAGTGTTTCTATCTTCCAAGATATGCCTTTATTTGTTTAATCAGATGTGGTATTGTTTACATTTCCCCTAAAACACAGAGACTGAGAGTGTATTGAAACATTTGGGGTTATTGTAGCAGTCAAACAAGCACACAAACGAAGAACGAACAAGTGAGAGAGGATGCCGATGTCAATCAAACGCAAGTAGAAAATAATATAAACAAAGCCACCAAACCACCTCCATTAGTGATTAAAGAACATAAAATCACCTAACAAGCACAATTGTTAACAAAACATGAGTGAAATATGTGAAAGTTCCTATGTTAAACGGAGTCTAGTGTGTGCATTGGGGTCCAACAACAGGTTGTGTGTGATTCGTGTATCCGTGTGTGACTGGAGGGTAGGTTGAGGGAAAAGGCATGGATTTAAAGGATCGGTGGAGGGACGGCCTTTTTTATAGGCGAGCGTACATACTCCCTTTTTAGCGTCAAAAGCTCCTTTCGAATCTACATAATGATTATGCAGCTTCCAGTTTTAGATATATAGTAGACTTTATGTACACTGCCGTATGAAAATACATGCAAAGATTATTATAGAAAATGGGGGGCATGATGTGGACATTTGAGAGTCTGGAAGGTGCTTTGTGGTTTCCTCTTTGGGGAGAGAGACGTGCTATTGGCTTAAAGCAGCTGTCTCTTTGAAAGGAGGGCTGGTTGTGCGTCTCGGTTGGGAAGAGAAGTTGTAGAACTAAATGGAAGATGTAGGAATGTGAGTAAAGAAGATTTGTTGATCAATAGTATGTCTCCTTTTCCACCCATCCTTCAAAAAAGACAGAAAAACAGCAGGAATCAGTTTGAGTTTTTGCACATCATTTGCACACTGATGAATTTTCATTTATAATTCTATACTGAACACTGTTTTATTGCATCCCTGATTTAAAGAAAGAACTTTAATAACCCAATTTGGGGTCTTATGCCAGACGTGCTCATAAGAAGTGTGTGATTTTGTGCATGCGTCTTTGAGACTATATGAAGGAACACATACCACCGGGGTTCCGGCGCAGGAGCAACTTTCGGACCTCATCATACACAAAGATTAAAAAACTGTATGGGAAAGCACAGAACCACCAGCTCGGCCTGGAGATAAGAGAGAGACAAATGAGAAGAGAGAATATTTTAACTTGCAGAATACTATTGAGTACCATATACTTCATGTAACAGATTATGAAATGTTTGTGTACATGTTTGTGAACATTTGTGTCTATAGCATAACTTTAGGTCATGTGATATAGGTCATGCATCTCACATGTGTATTTATGAATGACCTAGTAATTATATTGATTATTTACTAATAAAATGAATCATGAAATCCGAAATCTGAATCAATTTCAGTTTGATTTGATTATTTTCAGATTCTCAATAATTGAATAAAATTAAGAAATATATTTAGAGCCAGTTTACAAGCTCAATAACAGTATTCTGAATAAGAAATAAATGCATAATACATTTCAATATAGCATTAAATTCGTAAGCTGTACATTGAATGTTTATTGTCATATAAATCCATTTATGCATTTTTACACCCCATATTCAAGAAACATGAAAAGCATGAATGTCTACTGCATGTAAATGGTTTAAAAACCATTTTTATCTAAAATTGACATTTATTCCAAATGTTTTGTGAAGAAGGCATTGCTAAGTACAGGTGCATCTCAATAAATTAGAATGTCGTGGAAAAGTTCATTTATTTCAGTAATTCAACTCAAATTGTGAAATTTGATAAATTCAAATTAAATAAATAAATATCTTTATAAATAAAGATAAATTAAATAAATTCAATGCACACAGACTGAAGTAGTTTAAGTCTTTGGTTCTTTTAATTGTGATGATTTTGGCTCACATTTAACAAAAACCCACCAATTCACTATCTCAACAAATTAGAATATGGTGACATGCCAATCAATCAGTCTGTGTGCACTGAATTTATTTAATACACGAGTTTCACAATTTGAGTTGAATTACTGAAATAAATGAACTTTTCCACGACATTCTAATTTATTGAGATGCACCTGTATGTAGATACACTACCATTCAAAAAAAGGGAAAAAACAGTAATCTTATGAAATGATGTTTATTACAAATTAAAATAACTTTTTTTCTGTTTTAATACATTTAAAAATATAATTTATTCCTGTGATGGCAAAACTGAAATTTTACTTCAGTTATCATTGTCATATTATCTTTCTAATATGCTGATTTGGTAATCAAGAAACATTTTCATGAAACATGCTGGTCAATATTTTTTTCCCCCTGGATTCTTTGATGAATAGAATGTTAAGCATTTATTTGAAAAATACTATTCTTTAATGTCTTTAATACTTTTATTTAGCAAGGAAGATCAAAAATGACAGTAATGTTTTTCAAAAGCAAGCAAAAAAGACCTTACCGACCCAAAATGTTAGAAATGTCCTTTGAGGTGTAACTGGACGTGTGCTTGCAACTGGAAAATCCCTTTTCCTGTACACATTTGTGCACGGGTGTGTGTTGAAGGATCCTTAGATCCTCACGTGCAAATTGTGTGTGTTGTGTTTTTATTTTCATGTTTTTTAATTCATTTATAATAATTTATTCACATAATCATTTTATGATCATTAGTCATTCATATGATTTATTATTTGATTATTTTTATTATTTGATCATTTTTATAATTTATCATTATATCATTCAAGTATTTTTTGTTTATTCGTTTATGTTTATTCATTTATTATGTTTCTATATTTCATATTTTATATTTCTTATTAATTTTTCCTTGCTTATGCATTTTCATTGTTGTTCAATCTCATGCTTGGATCCTAATTATTATCTGGTGTGGAGACCCGATCTAACAGTGTTAAACTCACTTGAGCGGGTACATCCTGAGGGCCACATCCATGCCCGGGCAGTATGAGAGGAATGCAGCAAGAGCTGTTTCTTCAAACAGCCCAAAGATCAGAATCTTATTCCTGTAAAAGGAGAAATACAATTACATCAAATGTTCTTGTGAATACAAACACAAATGTACACACACGTCCTGAACTCACTTCATGCCCTGCTGGAATACTGAGTTGCGTCTGGTCTTGCAGATGATGACATCAGCCCATTGTACAACCACAATACTGACAAAGAACGCTGTGTGACATGTGAACTCAACAATCTTCCTCTGCTCGTACGTCTGGGGAACATGAACACAACATCTTACAACATGCAGGGAAATGTCTCTGAGGCTACACTTACACGACAACGATGTAGTCAAAAACGGAAAAGTTTTCCCTTGCGTTTTTAAAAAGTTTCACGTATACACGACAACGTTTTCAAAACGATTCGCATTTACACATATCCGTGAAAACGGGCAAAAACGCTGTATTACATATGCCAGGCCAGTAGTTGGCGCTGTCACCTTGTTAGCAAACAGTACCTGTAGGGAAGTGACGATTATATGTTGTATATGATGATTCTCCATTGTTGGTTGTAATATTGGTGAAGTAAATCCACACTTTGCTGAAGAAGCGTTAGCAAACTTTTGAGCAACAACAACAGTACCATGTACTCCGCCATTGTTGTGTATGTTTGTTCGCGCTTGCCTTTAAAATCGACACGTATTGCGCATGTCTACATACGTAACACGTACTACGCACGCGCATGACGTCACTGTTTTCAAAGATTCCCGTTTTGGGTGTTTACACGGAAACGACAATGGTGGCGTTTTCAAAAACTTGCACTTTGAAACCCGTTTTCAAAAATATGCGTTTTCAGACCCCAAAACGCCATTGTCGTGTAAACGAACAGGCAAAACGCATAAAAAGTTTCCTGTTTTTGGCTGAAAACGTTGTCGTGTAAAGGGCCCCTGAATCTCTCATGAGACATGTATGAGATCTAAACACTTCCACAACACATGAAAACACTCACCCACTGCTGTCCATAACTGTCCTCCAGGTCGTTCATCGAACGATCATCCCAGTTGAGTCTGATACCCACGAGCAGTGAAGGCAGGAAGCCATTCTCAGCCAAAATCACAAAGTAGCTGAAGAAACCACCCAAAGCCTGGATCATACCTACACACACAAGCACATGCTTACTTTTGTTTTGCACAGAGGCCCACACAATTGTAATATTTATTAGTTATATAAAAAAACAGGGTTTTTTTAAATCTTTTTTTTTTTTTAATTTACAAAAAGAAATAACAGTATAAAGTTTCATTGTTGTTTCCAAACAAGTTTGTCATATTTTCTAGTTTTATTTGTGGTACTGAGCAAATGTGTAGGTGAGCTGATTTGTTCAAATGTTTAATGTTTTGTTTAATGTTCCAATGTCTGAATGATATATACGCTATTGTTCGAATGTTTGGGATCAATGATATTTAAAAAAAAAAAAAAAGAATACTTTTATTCAGCAAGGATGCATTAAACTGATCAAAAGTGACATTAAAAACGAAATGTTGAAATGTTACAAAATATTTCTATTTCAAATAATCTATGTTCGTTCTACTCATTAAAGAATTCTAAAAACCGGTTTCCACAAAAATATTAAGCAGCAAAACTGTTTTCACCATAATAACAAATATTTCTGAGCAGCAAATTAGCATATTAGAATGATCATGTGACACAGAAGACTGAGAACTAGAGTAATGACTGCTGAAAATTCAGCTTTTTATAAGAATAAATTACAGTTTTAATATACATTAAAATATAAAACAGTTATTCTATTTTATATTTTTTTAAGTTCTTTTAAAACAATTAACAAATTACTTTTCCTGTAATGATAACTGGATAAGAAATAGATCATTTTTCAGGCCTGGAACTCACAATTTAAATTTTTATTTCCAGGTTTTCCACCCTAATATTGGTAGCTTGTAGCACAGCTGACAGTTTCAAAGTTGTTTGTGACCAACCAATTTGTCCGTAAGCAATGCTGATGAGACGCTCGTTCACAAGTTTGTCTCTCAGAGGGTTCCTGGGCTGCCTCTTCATGATGTCACTCTCTGCAGCTTCATAAGCTAGGGAAATAGCAGGAACCTGTGGAGGTAGAGAGAGAGTTAAATTTCTGTTCATGTTTGTGTGAGTATATATTAGTGTGAGAGTCGGTCATTATTTCTCCTATTTTCCTTTTCTGTTTTTCGTGCTTACCATGTCAGTTCCCAGGTCGATGCAGAGGATGGTGATGGTGCCCAGGGGCAGAGGGATATTGACGATAATGAAGAACAGGAAGGGAGTGATCTCAGGGATGTTGCTGGTCAGGGTGTACGCAATGGACTTCTTCAAATTATCAAAGATAAGTCGGCCTGCATGGGGAGAAATGGATTTTCATATGTTGTTTGACAACATCAAAAGGCATTGGTCCTGCCCTCCAATTCACTAGTCTCCTCTTGTCTTACTCACCTTCTTCTACTCCAGTAACAATGGAGGCAAAGTTGTCGTCCAGCAGAATCATGTCAGCGGCCTGTTTAGACACATCAGACCCTGCAATGCCCATAGCAACACCGATATCAGCCTTCTTCAGTGCCGGAGAGTCGTTCACACCATCACCTGTTACAGCCACAATGGCTCCCTAAGTGACAGAAACATAAACAGGACATGTAGAAAGCTATAATCAAGACATTATTAAAATGACAAAGGACTTTTGGAGGACTGAGGAACATAAACAATCTTGAAATGCAAGATGTGTGTTTACCTGTCGCTGGCAACCCTCTACAATAATGAGTTTTTGCTGAGGAGACGTCCTGGCAAACACAATCTCAGTGTGGTTCTGCAGAACTTCGTCTATTTGCTCTTGAGAATAGTCCTTCAGATCTGTTCCATGAATCACGCAAGCTTTGGCATCCCTAAAACACACAAAACAATAAATACTGATAAATACATGATTGTAGTGCAATCACTTTGTCCGGCAAATTTTTAAGGCAAAATCCAATATTTCAAAAGGAATTTTGCGTGAGGGCAAAATATTTTGCCATTCAGATTTCGCAATAGGTTCAAGTTGGCCATGTTGGCCAACAGAAAGCTGCTTGGCTTGGAGGTGATTTCTGTTTGAGCTGTGCTTCATTCAATGCTATACTATTGACAGACAATGAATCTTTTTTTGCACACGAAATTTCGCTAATCTGACCGCACCATAAATGCATGTTGAGGTGCCGTGTGCATTTACAGTGCTGGTCATTGCATTACCTGGGATTGACCTGACTGACGGGTATGTTGAGGCGGGCAGCGATGTCTTCCACAGTCTCGTTACCCTCTGAGATGATGCCCACACCCTTGGCGATGGCCTTGGCAGTGATGGGGTGATCTCCTGTCACCATGATGACCTTGATTCCAGCAGAACGGCACTTTCCCACAGCGTCAGGCACGGCAGCACGGGGCGGGTCAATCATTGACATCAGTCCCACAAAGCAAAGGTTGTCTGTCTGGAAATTCACATCTTCTGTGTCAAAGGCAAAGCCTTTAGGGTACTGGTCCTCGGGCAGTAAGAGGTGGCAGAATCCTGTGGAGAGAAGGCAAGTTTACACATATTTGTATAATATATAATTGAGTTTTTAATGTTTGGAAAGATATTTCTTATGCCCATGAAGACTGCAGTTTTTTTAAAATGAAAAACACAGTAAAACCAGTAATATTCTGAATTATTAGTACAATTAAAAGAAC
Organism: Sinocyclocheilus rhinocerous; assembly: GCF_001515625.1. Classification (NCBI taxonomy): domain Eukaryota; kingdom Metazoa; phylum Chordata; class Actinopteri; order Cypriniformes; family Cyprinidae; genus Sinocyclocheilus; species Sinocyclocheilus rhinocerous. The sequence goes on from NW_015654513.1 coordinate 550,765, forward strand.
TGTTTTCTATTAGGATATATTTTAAAATGCAATTTATTCAATTTGGAAAAAAAGAAAAAAAAATCCAAACTTTTGATGCATATAGTTTAATATAATCGATTTTTATATATACTCAATTTTAAGGTGGTTATGTTTTATAATCATTCATTTATCATAAAGGGGTTTATTTCGCAACAATGATACATTTCTCTGCTTATTACACAGCCGCTCAAACTCCCAAAAATGGACATCAACTATATTAACGTGTAGATGAACAATGGTCAATGGTCTCCGCTTCGCATCGTGGCCACATCACCACCTAGGGTGTGCATTATTTTTCAAAAAATTCAATGGCCCGTCCTCAATTATTCCTTACATATACGCACCCAGCACTCGCTCTCCAAGTCCTCCAAGCTCCAGGTAGGCATTCTGGAAGGCCTCCTTCATCTCCTCATCCATGGGCTGCTCTTTACCCTGCAGCATTATGGTGGAACAACGATCTAGGATGCGCTCTGGCGCCCCCTTCATCACCAACAGGTAGCGGTTATCGTTGGGGTCTTCTGTCTCATGGACGGACAGCTGGGAAAAATATGGAAAGAAGGATGACTACACTTAACTAAGTTTATGATTACACCCCGTCTCTATGCCGCAGAGGAGCTCCAGACACTTTATTATCCACATTTGTCTCAAATAAAAGGATTTCAGATTTACATTTAGTCTTTTATCAGAACCAAACAATATTTAGTTCCACTATTTTCACAGTAACGACAATATTTTGCACTACACAATGTGCTATTGTTTGTTCGTTGAACCTCAGCTTTTCCACTGATTGTAACTCATATTGATATTTTCTGTTTGATTTTGAAAATCAGTAACTGATGACAAACCTGGTATTTGTTGGTAGAGTTGAATGGGATTTCGGTTACTTTCTTGTTCTTCTCTCTCATCATCTTGACTGAGCCACAGGACAGCTCGATACACTTGAGCAGGGCGGACTCAGAAGCATCACCCGCAACGTCCCTCTTTAGGATGGGCAGAGAGTCTTGTGCTGCCTTAAACACAGCCCTGTTACACAGAGCCGCCACACGGGCCAGAGCCACCCATGTCACTGAGCTCTTATCAAATGATGCACCTGCAGAAAGAGATCAACTTAGACTCTGGAGGGAAAAACTGGTGTCATAAAGTGGGTAAGACTAGATCATCATTCGGATCTTAAAATGAAGAAAAGAACAAACCAGACTGATCTTCAGTGGTGTCAGCTTCATGGATCTGGTTGTCGAACCACATATGTGCGACAGTCATTCGATTCTGGGTCAGAGTTCCAGTCTTGTCCGAGCAGATAGTTGAGGTAGATCCTTAACTAAGAATCCTTCGAGATTCTTAACCAGGCAATTCTTCCGAGCCATACGCTTTGCCGTCAGAGTGAGACACACCTGAGATTAAAGATACATTAGAGAGATTAATTAAATTACATTAAGGGATATAAAATTAGTTCCAATTTGTCTAAATTGTTCCGGTTCCTTAATGGTGATTTAATTGCAAAATGATTATGAATTGATCATTTTAAATAATAAATACATTTAAAACAATTATTGCAAAAGGTGTTTACACTTTTTAGATGCAACATATTAACTGTTATAAATTCACTATATGTTTTGATGCAATATAAATAGTCTTTTGCCCAGAAATCGGACTACACTGGTCGTGCTAAATGCTTCACTAAAAAAAATACATGAAGGCTCTAAAAATCAAGGAACAAACTGGTGTGAAGTCAAGGTTCTGATGCAGTGAAAAGAACTGGTTAATGAGAGTCATTCAGTTGGGAATCAGACTACCCTGGTTGATTATTTTTTGGACTACACTGGTTACACTGTATGTTTTTGATTCTTAATTCCTAGAAGGGGTTGGCGATATGACCAAAATCTTATATCACAATGTGAGTAATTTTATTTCACGGTAACAATATATATCATGATGATGTAGTTATTTTTTGCTTAAAAAAACTAATACTAGCCTAAATTTAAAAATAAAACTCAAGTTACTGAAACAGTCAGCTAAACAGTCAGCGAACAGTCACACTAAACAGTCAGCGATTAAATAAGAATAAGAAACTAATTATAATAAATAGGACAAAAAATCTACAGTAGAATAAATAAATAAGAAATGCTACATACATTGTATAAAGTAATCAAATGTATGAAAACACTGCATATTATTCACTGTGTAAATTAAATATATATTTCTTCTTATTAAAGTTACAAAAGTGATTTAGACAAGAGCAGTGAGATTTTTTTTTCGTTTTGATTAACATGAATGACAAACAGCAGGAATTAGGGCTTTCAAAAAAAATGTTGAATTTCGAATATTCGTCGAATTTAAAATAAAAATCCACATTCGAATGCAAAAACGTTGCATTCGAATTTTAGGTGTGCGTCAGGCAGCCTTATCAGTGGTGCACGAAATGCTACGACGATGTAGCCTAAGTGTCATTGCATTTTAATGCTTTTGTTAGCCTATCCAGTTGAACCCACTAGATGCGGCGCTGCTACGTTGTTCATTCAAAATATTGCAGAAAAAGAGAACAATCAATGCGGGGAAGATGTTGTTTACGTCAAAACTGAAACCAAGCCGTTCACACAGAACGCATATTTATTGCATTTTCTAGAGGGACATCTATCACTGGTGCACTCGCACAAGAGAACCGCATGTTTAGAAAGCTATGCAAAATTAATGTAAGTTCAACTTTTAAAAAACATGTCTCAAGACTTTATGGCGGTTTTCCCCATCCCACTGCATCTCAAGTTTTTAAATGAAGAAAGTACTTTTTGTGATTAGTTTTTGGTCCTTTGCAGCCTATTAAACTATACATACATGCATGATGCTGTTTTGTTTCTAATTGTTTAAGCAACTTTATTAATTATATAAGGTTTATAAACATTATGCACTTTTTTCAAAGATAGTCGTGTTATTTTATTATGCTTTCAAGAAACGCGCATAATATTTTGCTCGATGCGCCCTCTTGTGGCCTCAGGAGAGAAGCCAAAAGCTCTTTTTCCCCCTAACTGAAATTAAGCCTTTTAAATTAGAATATAATTCGAATATTGATAATATTTAAATTAAAAAATCAAATTTAGTTTTTCAGCCATTTTGACAGCCCTAGCAGGAATATTGGACTGCTGTCACTTTAAGAGCTGCCCAGATCCAATATACTGTTACACGTTTCCTTTCTCAGCTGTTTGCTTTCACTTAAGACCTTAATTAATTTGTTTACGAGGGCAGTTGCAAAGACGGGCATTTTGACACATAAAAGTGTGTGTATTTAACCGTTCATGGCTTATAAAGCGTCTCCGACAGCACTCAAAAACAGTCTCCCAGATAGCATGCGCATATAGTGAAATGAGTTCTCTTGCGCTGCTGCTTGGTTTTACCAACTTAAAATCACTTGTTTTAAACCGTAATGCTTAAAAACGTGTGCAAACGATAAGTTTTCGAGACCACGTAGCACAACAACGTCATGTGAGCGTGTAACCACGATAGAGACAATAGTCCAAAATCTCTACCGGCTGACAAATTTCTACCATTAATCGTGTCTACTAGTATATCACCCACCCCTAGTTTCTACCCTTACTGAACTGTATTTAAATGCTTAGTTGACTGCATGTGCTCACAGTGACAGTAGCCAGCAGACCCTCAGGCACATTAGCGACGATGATTCCGATGAGGAAAATGACGGCCTCCAGCCAGGAGTATCCCAAAATGATGGACAGAATGAAGAAAGACACTCCTAGGAAGACAGCCACGCCTGTGATGATGTGAATAAAGTGCTCGATCTCCTTGGCGATGGGGGTTTTCCCTGTCTCCAGTCCTGAGGTCAGTGAGGCAATGCGGCCCATCACGGTGCGATCGCCAGTGCAGATTACAATACCACGAGCGGTGCCTGATAGAGAAACAAAAAACGTCACACCTCTGAACTTGACTTTTACATATAGACAGGTTCAACACTTCACTGTAGCAAATCCCGAACCTTCCACACAGTTAGTGGAGAAGAAAGCGATGTTACGGGTTTCCAGAGGATTGTCATGAGTGCAGTCAGGTGATCTCGTCTGAGGTTCTGATTCGCCGGTGAGAGAGGAGTTATCCACCTACGTATGATATCAGAGACACACAGTTGCCCAATGGGTAGCAAAGCGAGTACGATTCCTTACAAAGGATTGGAGTTTATAAATCACAAACCTTGCAGCCATGAGAAGAGGTGATTCTAAGGTCAGCTGGGATTCGGTCTCCACCTTTGACCTCTACCAGGTCGCCTGCTACCACTTCCTCAGCGTTGATCTGCATCTTCTCTCCTTCACGGATTACTAATGCTTGCTGTGGATAGAAAGAGAGTCATTTCTACTCACTGTTTCTTTGTGTTTCTGTGTATTTTAAGTCTGCATGGATTGTTTCCAGTACCTGGGGCACCATGTTTTTAAATGACTCCATGATCTTGGAGCTTTTTGCCTCCTGGAAGTAGGAGAAGCAGCCAGTGATGATGACCACAGCAGACAGCACGATACCCAGGTACAACTGAGAGGAGAACAAAGAAGACGCATTCAAATATTATATTCATGTATTCAGATTCAATGAGGATTCACTGAAGCAGGACACGATGCTAGCGTCAGGGGCGGACTTACCAATTAGGCAAAGGTAGGCGACCGCCTTGGGCCCCCAAAAGCCAAGGGCCCCCTAAAATGCTTTTCATATAGGATATGAGCATTCAGCGCTGACACGCGAACGGTTGCTGTTCACGGTGTTTGTTACCACGACAACCGTCCGAGTCTGTGGCGCCTGCAGGTGTACGACTGCACTGTGAGTGCAGCCGTACGCTCAGACTGAGATTTGCCCGCAAACATTTCAGCAGTTATTATAGGCCTGTGTCTCCCGTATTTCTGTCGACTGAACCAGCCATGACATTAATTATGAATTTATCAGTCTTTTGCGTGCCAAAGTCAATTTCTGTATAGAAATATTATGCCAAATAGAAGCAGAAAATCGTGCTATACGCACTTTCATGAGATCGGGTTAGCCTACAACAATTAATTTGTTGACTATTTCACAAATGGGAATACAACGAATTCATGACAATGTTTACATTCAAGCTACCCGTAAAATTTATAGTGAAAAGTACTTTAAAAGCGTCTGAAATGCAATAAAGTCATTTTAAAGCTGTTTTTAAAACATTTGCTGCATGGATAAAAAAAATAGGTTAATAAATAATTCACATATCACACAAAATTGCGTTGCAGCAAATCCTTTAAATTTTAAGGTATTCAGAAAAGAGCAACATAAAAATCTGAAAATATAAGCAGCTATAGGCTACAGTTACAGGACAAAGTTTTACATATATGCCATTATAATTTGTGTTTTATTTTTTAATTGTACGGAATTTTTAGACGGAATTATAAAATAAAATGCAAATTATAATCAGGCCTGTTTTAGGCTTTTCCTTATTTTTATATTTTAGACATCCATCAATTATGGTGATGAAAACAATGACTGGCCATCTCCTCATTGGATGTGCCTTTAGAGAGAAATGCAGGGATTACATAATGAAAGAGTTTCTATTTTCGATTTGAATTATTTCGTTTTAAAGTAGTAATTTAAAGCTTTCTATATATTTTGATCATGTCTGAGTTTAGGTTCATCATTGTGAAGCGCTCCTGTTCAAGCCCGAGACGGCAGAAAGCGTTTTGTTGATATTGTGAGTGCACACAAATAAAACTAGACCCTTTACAGTTTAGAATGATGTATTACTCTTACCTTTATGAGCAAAAATGACTGCGTATTTTAAGTTGCTTCCACTATAAGAAAAAAATGCAAGTGATGGCTCTGGCACCTCCATGTGCTGCAGAGCGTGCTTCAGCTTCAACGCTCCGCAAAAACGATTGGATATGCGTCTAACAGCGCACATTTATATAGGTTAAACATTTAAACTAACATTGTAACTGTTTTATATATAGATTTTATTTTAGGCAAGTCCTGATGATTTGAGAAGACTAAATTGATCAAACATCAGCAAGCATCACAACAAAAAAGGAACCTCAAGTTTGATCTAGGAAAATGTGTGCAAATGTATAGGGCCCCATTCCTATATTTTGCCTGGGGCCCCCAATTCACTAAATCCGCCCCTGGCTAGCATGTGAATGTATACGCACGTTATCTCCAGCTGGCTCATCTTCGGTAGCAGCCTGAATGGCGTAGGCCAGGAAACAGAGAATGGCTCCAGTCCACAGCAGGATGGAGAAACCTCCGAACAGCTGACGACAGAATTTAACCCACTCGGGTGTTGTGGGAGGTGGGGTCAGAGCATTTGGCCCGTCTCTTGCCAGAAAGTCTCTAGCCTTTGCATTAGTTAAACCCTTTTGTGAAGAGAGAAAGAGATAATTGCCTAAAATGACTGAATCAATGTCGTGCCACTCAGTTTCGAACAAGTAGCTAAAATGCAAAAATTTAATTGAATTAATCATTAGCAAACGTTACTTTCAAATGCAAATTCAAAGTTTTATTTTAAGTATTCACTGTGTGAACATATCAAGTATGCTGTGTACTAATAAGGGTCTATTATGCCAGTGGTTCTCATCCAGGGGGCCTCAGTAAACATACAAGGAGGTGACAACTGACAAGATGACTTAAATTTATTTAAAATACACTTTTATTTGTTTATTTATCAAAAAGAATGCATTAAATGTATTACATAGAGTATAGTGCTCCCTAGTGGTCAATAATAAGTAGTTCAGCACAACAGCCACACCCGAAACAAATTATGTTTTTAAAAATTTAACACTAAAGTAAGCATTTTCTGAACTAGGTAAAACGATATAAAATATTATTAAATAGTTAAATAAATTAACAAAAAGCTATTTCAACTAATCTTAGTGCTACAAACAAGACGTAAAATGTATAAATTGGCATTTTATTTCTTATTTTTATTTTTCCCGTCAAAAACTGTTGTTTTAATTAAATAATATGCAGTTATAGAAACTTCTTGGATCATGAAATTAATCACAGTCAAGTATCTTCTAAATATTTATAATATTTATTATATTCCATAAATCTACTATACCTACTGAAACTCCTAGTTTCTGTTAATTGAAAAGTTTGAAAACAAACAGCTTTGTCATCATTACAGCTAGTGAATGTATTCTACCTGGGACGCAAAATGTTTAAACCAATGTATTATACAGAGTATGGAGCTCTCTAGTGGTCAATAAGGAGAAGTGCTGCAAAACAGTCATTCCTAAAATGTGTTCATCTACTCAGGTGAGTATTTTCTGCTCTATTATATGTAAACATTTTTTAAGTCACCTACACACATCAGATTTATAATTGGAAAAGGGTGTTTTTTAGCAAACACTAAATAATTTGTAAATTTACCTGAACAATGTCTGTCTGAAATTTCCGGCATACTTCCTCAACGGACATCTTGTGTTCTGTCTGAAATGGAAGGTAAAAAGGAAAATTAACAAAAGAAAAAGATTGCTACCATGCTGCTTTGTCAGTGTGATTCTTACCAGGGGAACTTCTTTCTTCAGATCATCAAGATCCTTCGTCCCCTTCTTCTTTTTTGGAGAATCTTTATCATCTTTATCTTGCGTCGTGGCCACGCGATAGCTATCCGATCGCCCATACTAAAACACAGAGTATAATCAGTTAATTAACTTTAGACAATCAATCACAGAAACTGAGAGTTTAGTCTCTACCTGCAATGTAATAGAACATTTCAAGTAATTTACTCTACATTCACTGTGATTTCATTTTGAACACTGGTCTGGCAGATGGTGGATCATGGGAAGTGTCCAAACATAACCGTCCGTCCCTCTCACCTCAAAGAGGTCATTTAACCTCATTTAATTTGCTGAAAGAATACAGAACTTGAGAGTGTGGCATCACAAAGACTCTTGTTGTTCATCAAAGACACTCTGATTAGGTTGAATATGTGTCTGTTTCAGATCACAGTGACATGAATGTCTAAAATATTTCGTGAAACGTGCACACACATACACAGTTCAGAGAGTGCATGCCCTTAAAAACATTTTAAATCAAATTTTTCACACTTTGTTCTTTATCTAAATGAAGACAGAGATCAAAGTTCAGACTCTGGAGAATATTACACTTCTGTTTTCATCTAACAGGCTGATGATTTTATCCGATTAGAAATATATATCGCCTGAGGTTGAGATAATTATTCTATCATGGACAGTTTTGACCTTTCAATGTACTATCACAATACACCCCCTTCCGTAAATCCTCTGTTTCTATTGGCTGGATGTGTAATCCTATCATACCGGAAGACTGCAGCACAGTATAAATCCAGCAGAGCCAAGATGGCTCCCGTGAGACTCGGGTGGTGCTATTTTAGTGGGGCAGTCATCATTAAGCTAAACCTGTGTTAAGGACTGTTAAAAGATGGACTAATGAAGCAGAGCGTGATTTACAAGCCTGTTTCGACCTCACTGATTGGAGTGTTTTTGAAGCTGCAGCCACCGATCTGGACGAGCTCACAGAGACTGTAACTTCATATATCAGTTTCTGTGAAGATATGTGCATTCCTACCAGGACATTCTTATCATTTAATAATGATAAACCGTGGTTTACTGGGAAACTCAAACAGCTTCGTCACGCCAAAGAGGATGCTTACAGAAGTGGGGATAAAATCCATACTTGGTAATAAAGCTCTTCTGATTCTGATTCTGATTAAAGCAGGAAACCGTGTATCATCTGACCTCTGACTGATCAATACTGAGGTTCCAGAACAACCAACATGCCTCCTTCCAGGGAATAAAGAACTATTCTTGTGGAGCAGTCGATGTGTGAATAGTGAATCCCCTTCCAGGAAATTACTGAGGAAAGACCCTGTGTAACAGGAACTCTCACATGAGGCTCTGGATGAGTGGAGCCCCCTGCTGGTCAATGTATGGAAAGAACCGTGCCAATTTGGTAATTATGAGTATGATTAAAAGTACACAACGTATCTGTAGTATTATTTATTAAAACAATAATATTTTAAAATATATAAAATATTCAACAAGTATGTTGTTATATTTAAAAACTATTGCAATTAAAATAGTATTCTGTATTTATATTTAAATATTAAAACAGTTGTAGTATGCTCTCTCTCTCTCTATATATATAAATATAATATGAAAACTACTACTGTAATACTGCAAATTTAAAACAATCAATTGAATACACAATAAAAATGTACATGCTTTTGTATATGCTTGGTTGTGTAAATAAAATATTTAATACAAATATATCAATATATTTATTTGTAAGTACTGTTATATTTAATATTATATAATATATTTAATACTTATATAAATAATATTACATTTGAGCTATTTTTACATTATATATAATATATAAAATTACTGTATTTAATGTTATTAAAATAAAACTATTTGTAAATATTACTTTTAACCCAACATTTCACTTATTTTTCATTAAAATATTGTAATATAAAATTAGTTTTGCCAAAATATCAGCAGGGAAATACTGTACAAAAAAAGGGGGCCAGCAGAAACTATCCTTACTATCAAACCTTACGTGCAAGAGGAGGTTTTATCAGCAATCCAAAACAGACCTATGTCTTTTGATTACATTTGCAAATTCAAGCAGTGATGTAAAAAAATACATAGCCAAACACAACACGACATTTGACTGAGGTTTTTATCTGCATTTTTATGGTCAGCCGACACGCCTGCTTTAGACCGAAAGACGTAGCCAGGTGACGCCTATTTAAAGAGAATGAGAACATGAGAGAAGAAGATGGAGTGATAAAGAGTAGAAACAAAAGAGGGGACAGATAGAAAGAGAGAAGAGCATGCAGAGGTGGGGACTGAGAGAAAAGCTGGCAGACTAAGAGAGATATCCAAAGAGAGAGAGATTAGCAGACAGAAAGAGGGAGAGACAGAGGAATATATGCCACTTCATGTGGGGTAATTAGATATTGACCTGCTGCTCTCTCAGCGTGAGAGCTTGTCGCCGTCAGCTGCTGCATTTAATGCCTGATGACTCTCAGCATCACACCACCTGCCCAAAACCAACCGGACACACACACACACAGTGACCTTCTAGCCAGCCTGCACGGGACACACAACAACGCCACAGATCCTGTGATAAAAGCGAGTGCGTGTGTGGTAGGTGACACCACTCAATAATTAAATGAATAGAAAGTGAGGATCACCCCTATCAGCTCACGTTGATCTTACAAATGAAACATCTTGTCACTATTTAAGCACATCTTAGGCTGCGTTTACACTTGGCATTAACATGCCATCATGCAGATCGGATCGTCAGTCAATCAGGAGGACATGGTGCGTTTACACTTGGCAACATCAGCTGACTTCTCTATCTGGATAACTGATCGGATCTGTCGTTCCCGCGCAATATTTAAATAAGTCTGCAGAGAATGGCCCCGGTGCAAAGTCGACCCGAAGTGGTGGGTTTTCTCTTTTAAACCATTTTCAGTCGCGGGACATTTAACAAAGGGAAATAACTGTACCAGTCTCCCTAGCGCTCCACGGCCTCTCTCTTCTGACAGTTCGCGAGAGAGGGGGCGGGGTTTTGCGTGACATCGACCTGTGAGGGATGGGCGATACCCCTTATTTTGTTTTCGATACGATACCAATATTTTTCAAGGCAGTATCGTCGATATCGATACCGATTCGATACTTCTGCACTAAACTTTTAAATTATGAAATTTATTAAATGATTAAATTACTAAGAGTAAAATGGGTAATGAAAACCACTTAACTTTATGTTGAAAACGCATTTTAGCCCGTTTAATCCCAAATTTTTCCCAGACATGAAAATATCCAAATGATGCGTCATTAGTAACCCTTTGAAATAATTAATACATTTTTTTTTTTGGGAAAAGTGTGTGAAAATTTTTATTTTATGGTCAGTCACAATTGTAACCGGTGGGATAATGTGTATACTGAATTAACATATTTCT
>NW_015654513.1:564668-578558 GCF_001515625.1 Sinocyclocheilus rhinocerous
AAATCTTTGTTTGTGTTCTACTGAAGAAACAAAGTCACCTACATCTTGGATGCCCTGGGGGTAAGCAGCTAAACATCACATTTTCATTTATGGGTGAACTATCCCTTTAAGTTAGATTGTTCTAAATGTTTCTCCTTTTTATCATCTTGAACATCCTAATTTGTCATTGGCCCGTCATTCTTATGTTCGAGTCTGACTCTTTCACATCTTTAAATGAGAGCAGAGATATTTTGAGAAATAATCACCTCTCCACTTCAGCTCTCAGTGCTCCTCTCAGAATCTTCTCTTTCTGAGAATCTGTAGTCAAATATCGTCGTTGTTGCAGTTAGATTCAGATCAATTACAAAGAGCTGGAAGCATACATTTTAAAATGTCAACCGTAATGTCAAATGTAAAAGTCTGATAAACCAGCTTAAACCATATACAGGTAAGACCAGCAAACCATCTCAGGCAGGTTTAAGAGCTTTTTAACCAGGATAGCGCACATGTGAAATACTGTGTTTCAAACTAGGGATGTGTTTCTCAGTAAGATGGACCCTTGGCTTCATTATGGTCCTGACACACACTTATGTCAATACATGACTTTAAAACTCGATGCATCATGAACTTTCAGCAGCTTCTCTCCTGCATATACAGAGTTCTTGTCAATTCCTTGACCTTCATCTCCGACTATATGAACCTTTCTTTCTGTATTTTGCGTGAAGTATTCTTTCAGTTCATTGGCTCGTCGGGTTTTACCACTGCACGGGTAACCACACATTAATATTAAAGGCATTTTATTAAAGTCTGGATGACGGGTGGAGATTCATACTTCTCTACAGTGCTCCGTGGGAGATTTTCTTCTTCGCGCTCATGTATTGTGCTGATATGGCCAGTGCATTGCTGCCCTCTACAGGCCTGTGGTCAGAAGGTAAAACGTTCCAGATAGGGATGGGCGATACCCCTTATTTTGTTTTCGATACGATACCGATATTTTTCAAGGCAGTATCGTCGATATCGATACCGATTTGATACTTCTGCACTAAACGTTTAAATTATGAAATTTGTTAAATTATTAAATTACTAAGAGTAAAATGGGTAATGAAAACCACTTAACTTTATGTTTAAAACGCATTTTAACCCGTTTAATCCCAAATTTTTCCCAGACATGAAAATATCCAAATGATGTGTCATTAGTAACCCTTTGAAATAATCAATACATTTTTTTTTTTTTAAAGTGTGAAAAATTGTATTTTATGGTCAGTCACAATTGTAACCGGTGGGATAATGTGTATACTGAATTAACATATTTCTGCAGTCTTAAAAATTGTTATATATCTTAGCCCAGCTATTTTAAACTGTTTGATCACATTCTAGGGTTACTATTATGCATAAAAAATCCTTATACAACATTGATAGGAATACTGAGATCAAATACAAAAAAATACAACCATCAACGTATTTCAAAATTGTTACTTTTTTGTAACATATATCATCACATTTTTATATTAGTGCTACCAGTATTACAACATTAATATTCTAACTTATTTGTAACATTTGAACTTTTGATTTAGTGCAATATTTTGTACTGCCATTAGGGACTGCCAGTGAATGGCTGTTGCATGCATTAAATGCAACCTTTTTATTCTGACAGTGTATGATTTCTATTAACATTACAGAATAGAACATGATCAATATTATCTTTCAACGTTCAATTTAAATAATTGTAATTGCACAAACTATGTAGGCTACAATTTCAATTTGTTTATTGTGAAATAACTCAAACATTTATGTTTTTATTTCTGTCCTCTGATAAGCATTGTTCAGGGCTGCCATTCCCAAAAGCTTTAATGTTTTCTTATGATACTTTTGGGAAACGCAGCCCTGTTTGAATGCACTGTCAGCAGTGAGTGAATGCTCTCTGTGATTGATTGGTTCTGTCTTGCAACATTTGCATGTGTTCAGATGGGCAGGAAAATAGTTCTATCCTACACAATTATTCGCTAACAAAGGTTATTCGTCCAATTCAATGCATATTGTACGCATTATTATTATTATTGTTTTTGTTAAATAAACAAAACCACTGGTAAATAAAATGCACCTTAGTATCGATATTTTTGGTTTGAGTATCGATACTTTCGATACTCGCGTCAGTATCGACATATCGATACTTCGGATCGATACGCCCATCCCTATTGCAGACACGATGGCTGGATTGTGTTTACATGACATTGAGATCCGATCACAATGCGTCCTCGACTACCTCTGGAGCAGGACACGCTGATCGGATAACATTCCGATCGGAAGCGTGTTTACACTTGTCTTTTCAATGTGTATGTGGACGACATCTGGATACAGGTCGCATGTTAATGCCAAGTGTAAACGCAGCCTTAGTAGCTTTTAGAATTTGACTTTGTAATAGTGGCTAATAGTGTGAAAGCTTGTTAAAAAAAACTGATGAGACACACCTGGAAACACCGCAAACACACAGAGGTCCTCTTTCATCTCTACGAAATTAAAAACAGCTGAACACACACAAAGAACAAAGGGAACGATGACAGAAATGAGATGGGTAAAAACCAGAACGGGAGTCAGGGTCAGAGGAAAATAGATTAAAAAGCAAAATACAGAAAAATAATGTATGCTATGTAATATGTTTCTATACTTTTTATTATTTTATGGTAGGTGTGTGTTTTGTGATGTGAAGGTGGATATGTGTGTATTTAATTTATTTAACATACATACATTAACAACATACTGACATTTCTACTGACTAAGCCAGAACACACACACACACACACACACACACACACAGTCTCTGGTACTGACTTGAGGTCTGTCCCCTGAACTCTTTTCACAAATGATTGACGCTCTTGAAACTGAAGCACGCATGCAGTCTGCATGTGTGTGTACACGTATGTTCACGTTCTACAGAGCAAGAGACACGAGGAGAGGAAAAGTGTGTGGCGGTTGAGCTCAGGGACTTGTATGTCCTACATAAGTTTGGACAGAGTGACTGAGATAGACTTTGCAACATAGAGAGAGAATGAGAGAAAGATAGAGCACAAAATTTTAAAAAGCACATTTTTCTTTACTGTCATATTTTCTATGGTTGCAGGTGGTATTTATAATTAATGGGGAGGGACATTCTCATTCTAGAGAGAACATGACTGGACCAAAATCTGCAGTGCAGGACGAGTCATCAATATGTTATGTCCATTTCTCCAGAGGAGAAGGCCTGTAAATTTTAAATGTGTTTATCTGCTAAAAGTTCATTTTGCAAACGTGCAAGCACAACAACATGCAGATGTTAGCCTTAAAGCTAATAAACACCGACTAAAACAAATGACTTAAAGGGTTAGTTCACCCCAAAATTAAAATTCTGTCATTAATTACTCACCCTCATGTCAAAAAATACAATTTATTTAACAATTCTTCTCCCCTGAATTACATCTTCCACCATTTTGGAGAGTACCCAAGAGCGTAATCGATGTAATCAGCGTTGTTTACGTTCGGAGGAGAAAGCGCGCGCATGAACGTAATCTGCGTAATCAGCGTTGTTTATGCTTAGGGGAAAGCATGCGTATGTGTTGTGATACTCTAAAATGGTGGGAGACGTAACTCGGGGGAGAAGAATTGTTGAATAAATTGTTATTTTTGTTTTCTTTGCACTCAAAAAGTATTCTCGTAGCTTCGTAAAACTGAAGTTGAGCCACTGATGTCCACATGGACTGTTTTACCATGTCAGCTGCGCAAAATTGAAGTTGAGCCACTGATGTCACATGGACTGTTTTACCGATGTCCTTGCTACGTTTCTGTCTGGGAATATTTCAGTTGCATTGCTGTCTATGCATGGTCTGAGAGCTCTCACATTTCATCAAAAATATCTTAATTCGTGTTCCGAAGATGAACGAAGGTCTTACGGGTTTTGAACGACATGAGGGTGAGTAATTAATGACCAAATTTTCATTTTGGGGTGAACTAACCCTTTAAAATGACTCGACATAAAACAAACATTAAAATAAGGTAAAACAATGAAAATCAACACTTTCTTAATGAATGAATACATTTTTATTTTACTTCAACAGTTTTTTCTTTGAAGAATTAGGGTTCTGGGTTAGGGGTTAGGGTTAGGGTTTTGGAAAATCAGGACATATGAGGTAGCCTACTGGTACTGTAAATTAATAAAATCTTATAAAACTGCATTTTTATAATCAATATGCATTTTTCCAGTTATGTGAATGTTATTGGATAGCAAAAATAAATAAATTTTATAATTTTTATAAATAAATAAAAAAAAAATTTTTTGCTACCCAATAACATTCACATAACAGGAAACATGCATATTCATGATAAAAATGCAAAAAAAACAAAACAATCCTTATCCAGGAAATCACAAACAACTGGAAGAGTCATGGTACCTTGAAATATTGTTATGGACAATGGGGGGGGGGGGGGGGCGGGGGTCTTAGAGTCAAAACGGTTGAGAACCACTGGACTAAAAGACACAAAAATTAGCAATCTCTCCAGCAACTTTGTTTTTATTTTCAGATTATCATTTTTATTTATTTGTTTGATTGTTTGTTTTTGGCAGACCAATTCCCAAAGACAAGAATTGATTTCAGTATGATTGACAATGATGTGTAAAATACCACTTGTTCCTCACTGAGTTTGTCCTTGTGATTATGACAATGTAAGTTAGTCTGTGAATAAGCAAAGCAAACCTTCCTTTTTGGGAAGAGCAAACCTCTAGAGTTTGCCAGGGTACTGCAGCCTTCATGAATGTTGTGTTCACAGAAGTGTAAAAAGCACACTGATTCTCCAGGGTGTGCGTGTCATCCTGTCCTTAAAAGCATTCAGTGTGAGAGGACAGATTTTATATTCTTACATAAAAACTGCACACATATACTTTTTCACAAATGCCCTAATCTTCATTAATACACACATGTCCACATTCAGATTTTAGCAAAGAACTGAATGGTCACTTCAGTACGATTTGGAGTGGAACATTTACTATTTTTCTCTCTCTTTAAAAAACAAATCATTTTATTCAGAAATGATTCATTTAATTGATCAAATGTGACAGTAAAGTCTTTCAGAATGTTACAAAAGATTTCTCTTTCAAATGAATCAAGTTCTTTTGAACTTTATTTTTATTTAAGAAAGTTTCCACTGAAACTGTTTTCAACATGAACAATTATAAGAGTAAGACATTAGTAAGACATTTCAACATTAATAATCTTAAGAAAAAGAAATAAGAAATGGGTATAAGAAATGTTTCTTAAGCGGCAAATCAGCAAATTCGATTTTTTTTTTCTGAAGGATCATGTGACACAAATCGTAACACAATATTACAGTTCTTACTGTATTTATGTTCAAATGAATGCAGTCTCTGTGAGCATAAGGAAAATGTAAAAATCTTACCGGCCCCAAATTTTGAAATGCAGTGCAACTTGCAACAATGAAACCACCATTAGACCATCTTACGTTATCATCAGTCAATCAAATTAAATAGAAATCACTTTTTTTTTTTTACACTATTTGTATATTAGTTTATACGTTAAGATGTAGCACTATCCTTTGAGAGCCAATGAAATGACCAGCCTAGTTTGATTCTCACAGAGCATGAAGCAGCACATCTGCCAGCAGCAAGATCACTCTTTTCTCTTTTATCAGCCTCTCCCTCTCTAACATGAGGACTGCATCCCGCTTTAGTATAGCCATTTAGTTTTCCATCTAAAAAACCTGTAGAAACAAACTCAAAATGTTCAGGACCAGAGGGAATCCCTGCCAGATCTTGTCTTCTCTGTCTAGCTATTAGTCCTGATGAATATCTCCAGGCAGAACAGTGCCAGCTCTACAAAGCATTTAAACGACTGTTATGGCAGCAGTCAGACACATCAATACTGCCCTTAGAGTGCTGTTCGGTGTGTGATATATTACTATGAGTGTGTCAATGACTTTTACACATGTTGATACAGCCATAAAAAGGTCTGTTTGATCTGGCATGAGTGTGTATTTGTGTGCATAACTGGGGTGACTGACCTTAAAAGTGTGAGTCTTGAAGTACTGTTCAAGAGCAGATAAGACTGAACACTTCATCCAATATCTGATTGAATGAGTGTGTGTGTAAGTGACCTTGCTGTACCATCTGTTACACTGTGAGATGTAGACCAAGCTAGGTCTGGGCCTCAAAGTACAGAATAAATAATCTGATTACAGCACTCTGGGATTAGCTCCTCCTGAATCATCTCCATCACAAAAAAGCCAGACTCGCTGCAGAGTTTTCTATGTGAATACCAGACACAAACAAAATCTTTACACCTAAAATCAAAACCTGAGGAAATCCAATTATATAATCAATAAAATATCCCAAACAATTATTTATTGTATATATAATGTTTATTGCATATGCTTAATGTCTTCTTTATGTGTACACAAACTTATGTCAAAATATTTCAATGTACTGTTTATACCAGTGGTTACAAGTGGTTCCTAACCAGGGGGCCCGGACCCACTAGGGGGCCTCAGTACAGTTGTTATGCCATATTTCTTATTTTAATTTATTCCGTTAAATAACCATTTTTACTTAAGAAAGAGATTTCTTGAAGTTCTTGGAAAACCTGTTTATATGGGAATTTAAAAAAATGTTGTCTCAAACCTGGAAAAGTCACGGTAAAATCCTAAAAAATTAAACAAAATAAATAATCAAGCAAATAATAATACATATTATTAAGAATTTGTAGTATAATCTAAATAATAGATTATATAATATAAATAATTTTAATATTTTTATTTTTAAATAATAGATTTATATAATCAAAATCAGTATAGACAATTTCTTCTAGTTATGTCAAGCACAAAAAGATTTTGTGTGGAAATTGATATTTGTAAGGAAAAAATCATTTAAAAAACTTGTGCTATCATAAATGCCTATAAGTCATTTAAATTCATTGAGAATAAAAGGGTAAACACTGAAGAACTTACTTTATTGGAATTATGGAATTTATTTTTAAAAATTATTTTAATATATTGACACTCCTATTTGTTTGAGAATCACTGGTTTAAACCAATGGGAAAAAAACTCCTTTATCAATAAAGAATATTGAGATTAAATAATTACAATGATGAGATCATTTAATTCCTTTACCCAGAATCCTCACATAACCTCAGCACAGCTCAACCGATACACACACACACACATTCAGATGATTGAAGAAAAGAAAAGAAAAGAAAAGGTTGCAATATAATTTCATTTGGTTGGCGCTTTCTAAAATGAACTTTAAACAAAATCTATAATCCTTCTTGTTAAAGTATTACCTCTATATCCCCTCCTGTTCTTCTCTATCCATTATTCTATCCTTCCATCTGTCTATACTTCATCCACTCAGCCCAGCAGAGCCAAGCAGCTTTGCCAGAGTGTGGGGCATCTGTGTGCATGTTCTTTTTTTTTTATTTATTTATTTTTTTTTTTATTGAAGCTTTTTGACATTTACAGGGTTTAAACATAGTTGACACATCCGAGCTAATATAAATTGCCCAGGTGGCCATTCATTTGAATTCTCTGCAAAATAAACATTAAAATACAGTATTACCAAATACATTGTTACAAGAAGAAAAAGAAAGAAAAAGAAAAAAAAATTACATCACCGCTGGGTTGTTAATCAGTCCTTCCAATATGGAATTGATTGTTGTGGAGAGTTGAGGTAAATCAAGATATCATCTGCATAAAGTGAAATTTTATGCATTCTCTTTTTTAGTCTAAGCCCTTCAATGGATGGGTCATCTCTAATGGCCGCAGCCGTCTTTGCTCCTCAGTTGATTCCCGTAAATTTAAGTTTGCAAGGAATTTATTCATATTATCCCCCGAAGAAAAGCCTGATTGGGCCATGTAGAGCCTATTATAAAATGCCCTAAAAATTTTGTTAATTGCTTTGTTATCGTGATGGCACCTGCCTTCTTTATCTTTGATACTGGATATGACCTGCGCTTGAGACCGGCTCCCAGTCTTTAAGTCATACCATCGTTATATTCTCCTTAATATTTTTTTCCCCTTAATCATCTACCCCCTCAAACTCTGAACAATAACATATTACACATATTGCTTAGTTGTTGTGTCCCAGGAATTAAGTCGTTGAACTCCTTAAAATATAAACGAAACATCAGTAGAAGTATGTCACAAAAAACATGGGCAGTCTGTTACCATGTCACTCAGCCTCTCAGGGGCGATTTGTACCTGGCGAAGTAGTGGTTGATGGTTCGGGCAGACCGTCCAGAAAAGACTCTGCCTCCGCCGGCTGTTTGAAGAATTTTTCGCCGCCGTTGTGCTGTAGGCCTATTCGAAGAGTCGCTGGGTATATCATGGCAAAGCGAATTCCTCGTTCACGGAGTCGTTTCTTCACATTTCCACAGGCTTGTCTTTTCCTCACGATGGCCGCAGAGAAGTCTTCAAAGATAGAGATGTTATGGCGTTTGTAGACCAGCTGACTCGCGGTTCTCGCTGCTTGCAGAATGCGTGCCTTGTCTTGAAAATTATGTAGTTTTACCATCAGCGCTCTCGGTCGTTCTCCTGATGTGGGAAGACGTGAAGGGACACGATGCGCACGCTCTATCTTTACCTGATGATTCTTGAAGTCGGTGTTAAGCAGATTGGGCAGCCAGGTCCTGAGGAACGAGACCGGGTTAGTCCCCTCCTCCCCTTCAGGTAGGCCAATTATTCGGATATTGCATCGCCTGCTCCTGTTTTCTAGGTCGTCTATCTTTTCCAGGGCCGCGTCGAGCTTTTTTTTCACTTCATTCAAATCCGCGTTATCTCTTGAGACCGTGTCTTCCACCGCCGATATGGCAAAGCTCCTCGTTCACGGAGTCGTTTCTTCACATTTCCAAAGGCTTGTCTTTTCCTCACGATGGCCGCAGAGAAGTCTTCAAAGATAGAGATGTTATGGCGTTTGTAGACCAGCTGACTCGCGGTTCTCGCTGCTTGCAGAATGCGTGCCTTGTCTTGAAAATTATGTAGTTTTACCATCAGCGCTCTCGGTCGTTCTCCTGATATGGGAAGACGTGAAGGGACACGATGCGCACGCTCTATCTTTACCTGATGATTCTTGAAGTCAGTGTTAAGCAGATTGGGCAGCCAGGTCCTGAGGAACGAGACCGGGTTAGTCCCCTCCTCCCATTCAGGTAGGCCAATTATTCGGATATTGCATCGCCTGCTCCTGTTTTCTAGGTCGTCTATCTTTTCCAGGGCCGCGTCGAGCTTTTTTTTCACTTCATTCAAATCCGCGTTATCTCTTGAGACCGTGTCTTCCACCGCCGATATACGTGTTTCAGCTTCAGTGACTCGGTTTTCCACCTGCTCGACATGTGTCGCTACCGCCGACAATTTCTCCAACACTGGATCAATTTTATTCTCCAAAGCTTTCTCGACGCCCACCAGGACCTCTGTTGTTATTTTCTTCACCAGTGCGTCTGTGTCAATCGGATTCATTAGTGCATCCGCCATTTTCGGAGAGGAGCGAGTGCTGATATTCGATAATTTTCTGCTACGAAGTTTGTGACTGGAATCAAGTTGTTTCTTTGGCATGCCTTGTAGCTTCTATATTTAAGTTCTGCACTTTCAGAGATGATATTGAGTCTAAAGGGGGAGATTTTGAAGGCTTTGCCGGAGCTCGTCGTCAACACTGCTACTCCATTAGATGCGTCACGTGACCCCCGTGTGCATGTTCTTGATTGGAACAATAAATCACTGCCCCAAACTACAGTCTCAGCAGGGCACACAGATTCTTCACGTCTCAAAGGGGTTGTCCAAGGATTCCTCTCTTTATTCTGTCTCACACAGACATACTGTACACACTTCATAAGCAGTTTCTCTTGCCATTTTATCACTTTTATCTCCCTAGTTAGTACTTCGTCACATTCTCTCTGACGTCTGACACTTATTGTTCATTACAGCTCTAGTAAAAGCAGAGCCGATGGTCAACTGTGCCCCAGAATTCCCTCTGTCAGAATGGACTGTTCTTTCTCTGCTCCTCAAACAAAGGATTGCATTAATAAATGATGGTGTGGTGTGGATGTGGAACCTGAACCAGGCCCTCCACACGTCCCCACCAATGGACCTGAGGGGGCAGTTATGCTACATCAACACTGGGAAAAAAGGAGGAGAGGGTAATCTGACCTCGAGTATCCGCTCCACTCACAGACGTCCCATGGACAGAATGTGATAATGAGACCTAACAGATCCAATCCAACCCACTTACAGCCAAACTGTGTCATTTTATGGAGAGACAACTATCAGCAAGCCACTTTTAAGTTGACTTAAAGGTGTAAACAGAGTGCATAAATTACATACTTCACCTAATACTGAACCCTAGGTATCGGAATCGTATCGGAGGTGAAAAAGGCGGATCGGAGCATCCCTAGTCATTATGTCATATTGAGTTAGATATTGGACTACGCCATCTAGAGTTTCATGCCAGAACTTTGTATTTAACTTTATATATATTTTTGCAAAATTCTATTCATCATTGCGTGTTCAGGGGTGCCGCTAAGGGGGGGGAAGTTAGGACGATTCTAAGGGCCCACGCACCACTCACAGACGTCCCATGGACAGAATGTGATAATGAGACCTAACAGATCCAATCCAACCCACTTACAGCCAAACTGTGTCATTTTATGGAGAGACAACTATCAGCAAGCCACTTTTAAGTTGACTTAAAGGTGTAAACAGAGTGCATAAATTACATACTTCACCTTTAACCCCTTACAACAACAAATCTTTCATACCCCTAAATGTGGTCCAACAACATTGATCCACTGAGAAACAGTCGGTAGGTATAAGAGGCGTATGATGTGGGGGTGTTTCTATATAAAACAGAGTCAATTAGCTTAAAAGCTTTTGTAATATCAATCCTATAGTAAAGTCATATTAAAGGCAGCTATGAAAGGCTCTATTTATTGATTATGTGCTCAATTGAAGGTGAAACGTGACCACCCGGATGTTATAAAGGATGTTAACTCAGGATGTGATGTTCAGAGAGGGCATGCCATGATTAATTACATTATTAATTTATTAAATGCATTATTAAATATAGAACACAATCTATGTACTTTATATTTATATATTTTTTTACTATGCACACATATTTTATATATTTTTTACTATGCACACAAAACTTAGCCCTAGTTCTGTCGTGACAACTCTCTGAGTGATTTGCATGGTAATATACATGACAATGTTAATGTATTTGGTCCGACGAGCCGGACGATTTGGTCAGTCGCACTTTTAAACACATTTTAGTTTTGCTATAAAAAATCTACAAATTCACACTCTGATTACGTAGAGCAGCAGCAGGAAGCGCGTGAGGTTGTCATGGCAACCAGATACACTGCACGCAAATTATTATTTAATTATTTTGCCACCGTTTGCCACACTAAACTTACACAATAATTGATTGAAAATAATACACAAACATGTCTGTCAAAACGATCTCAAAGGAGGCTTTTATTAAGCAAATCAAGGAGTGAATTGCTCATCCACTGTTTTTTAAATTTTTTAAAAACTTGATTCAAGTTAATGCACAATGAGGCGCACACAATGTATTTGGTCTTGGCGGAATAAATCTGCTACACTGCTGCTGCGGCAGAGCAAGTACTGAGACTTGCTCAGTCTCAGTCAACATATATGAATAACCCCCATAGCATGTATGATCACCCCGTTGCAGATCTATACAGGTGGAGCTGGGGAAGGTCAAGGGTTTCTGAAGTGCGCTGCTACTGCTATAGCAAACACTGCCAAGTATTTGAATGTTGAGCAGCGAGCTCATTGGCTACCGATACAGGAGAGAACCAATCAGCTGTGCCATGTGATAATGATGTCATTATTAGGGATGCGCCGATCCGATATTCATATCGGGTATTGGCTCCGATACTGCCATTTTTGTCGGATCGGGTATCGGTCAGAGAGAGCCGATCCAAATCCGAGATTGTGCGTATTGTGTTACCTCTGCTCTGAAGCCATAGCATAGCTTAAAGGGTTACTCCACCTCAAAATGCAAAATTTTGTCATTAATCACTTACCCCCATGTCGTTTCAAACCCGTAAAAGCTTCGTTCGTCTTTGGAACACAATTTAAGATATTTTGGATGAAAACCGGGAGGCTTGTGACTGTCCGATTGACTTGCACTGTCAAGGTCCAGAAAAGTATGAAAGACATCGTCAGAATAGTCCATCTGCCATCAGTGGTTCAACCGTAACGTTATGAAGCGAGTATTATTGTTCGTTTTTTTTTTTTTACTTTTTTTACAAATGACCAAAAAAAACACCAGCACCAGTCCTAAGTTCATGGTTACCCAGTTTTAATTCTATTAATTCTAATTCTATTATTAAATAATACTTGATTATCATATTATAATGCTTGACTGCTTGACTGACTGATATTAAGAGTGTACTTTCAGATATTTAAAAAGCTGTACCATTTTACAAACATTATATATGTATGATATGATATATATATATATAGTCTAGTATAGTATAGTATAGTATAGTATTTCAGTCTGGCGAGTAAACAAAAAAATGTACTAGCCAATGGCGATTCAATTGCCAAGGTGTCCATAGAGGGTTGTAATGGGTTTTATAATACAAATAGCAATGTGTAACATTTTACCATATTTAGTGCAACACTTTTATTTGTTCCACACAAAATATTGTTTTTTCACTAAATGTTTGGATTTCTAAAATTATTGTGCACTGATTTTTCTAGAATAACTTTTGATGCCGAATTATCCACTAACCTAGTTTATGATACATTTTTGTCATAGATTATAAATATACTGAGACACTTTTTTTTTTTGTGGAAGGGTGCTTTTTATTTCACGTCTTTTGGACAGAAGCAATGCAACACCCGCTGAGTGCAACGATAGAGCTTGAAAGATCAAAGACAATTTTTAATATAACTCCGACTGGATTTGTCTGAAAGAAGAAAGTCATATACACCTAGGATGCATCGGGGGTGAGTAAAACACAGCCTAATTTTCATTTTTGGATGAACTAACCCTTTAATATTAATCAAACAACAAAATCACTTACTGCTCTTAACTGAAGGACTTTTGTAGCTTTAATAAGAAACAAAGGACGTTTAATTCTTACAGTGAAGACTATGCTGTTTTATTTTACATTCAATTATTGAGTTTCTGTAGTAGCACTGTCTGTTTCTATTGTATTTGTCCTTTCCTCTGTTTATTACTGACTAGGGATGCGCCGATCCGATATTCATATCGGGTATTGGCTCCGATACTGCCATTTTTGTCGGATCGGGTATCGGTCAGAGAGAGCCGATCCAAATCCGAGATTGTGCGTATTGTGTTACCTCTGCTCTGAAGCCATAGCATAGCTTAAAGGGTTACTCCACCTCAAAATGCAAAATTTTGTCATTAATCACTTAGCCCCATGTCGTTTCAAACCCGTAAAAGCTTCGTTCATCTTCGGAACACAGTTTAAGATATTTTGGATGAAAACCGGGAGGCTTGTGACTGTCCCATAGACTGCCAAGTAAAATACACCGTCAAGGTCCAGAAAAGTATGAAAAACATCGTCAGAATAGTCCATCTGCCATCAGTGGTTCAACCGTAACGTTATGAAGCGAGTATTATTGTTCGTTTTTTTTTTTTTACAGGAACACTGAATGACCAAAAAAAACACCAGCACCAGTCCTAAGTTCATGGTTACCCAGTTTTAATTCTAATTACTAAACTTCTATTATTAAATAATACTTGATTATCATATTATAATGCTTGACTGCTTGACTGACTGATATTAAGAGTGTACTTTCAGATATTTAAAAAGCTGTACCATTTTACAAACATTATATATGTTTGTAAAATGGCATAACTTTATATATATATATATATATATATA
>NW_015654513.1:578578-590665 GCF_001515625.1 Sinocyclocheilus rhinocerous
ATGCTGCTATGGGGTATCCTATTTATTATTTTAGGATTTTTTTGTTTGCCCCAGTGAAGCATTTCTATTAATATAACTGATTAAGTAGTCAAACTCATTCCATATCAGCAGAATAGTGTAGTACAGAACATCTATGTCCATAGAACAGGTTCTTAAAGAATTATGATACTGATACCTAATGGTCAAAACCAATAACAAAAGTAATAGGTCAATATTATTAAATTGCAGACAAAGATTTTGAATAGCTAGGCTGGCTTGTATACTATATTGCCAAAAGTATTGGGACACCCCCTTCTAATGAACAGGTTTGACTACTTTAGTAGTTTCATTTTTAATTTTTAGTAAAAAAAAAAAGCATATAATGCTATTCTAGGGAATTGTGTGCTTCTAATTTTATACCAATAGTTTGAACAGGACCATTTTCTATTCTAACAACGCATATGTACAAGTCATTGGTGTTTGGCGATGAGTTTTTTTTTAGTTTTCCCAATACTTTGGGCAATATAGTGTATGTTTGGTGCGGTAGGGGGCCCAAACTCATATTCTTTCATAGGGCCCAAAATTGCTAGCGGCGCCCCTGATTGCATTCATTATAATCATTCACTGTTTCTACATCCTGAAACCAAATTCATCAGTACAGTACCAGTAAACTTTACTACCAAACATAACTCTATCCTAACAAGCAAACCATCCAATACAAGTCTGATTTGACCTTTTATATCATCTTATTAAATCCTGCACTTCATTATAATCTAAATACTGATTAGTTGCACGTTACAGACACCTCTGTGTCCTCATCTTTGGGCACTACGTCTGTAGCATCTGTATGTACCACACCCAGCTTACTCACTCTGGAAACACAAGCTCAACGCGGCTAATTACACGTAACAGGATCTGTGCCTCTTCCTCTCCCTCCCCTCCTCCCGGCTAAACCGTCCTGCTGCAGCACACCCCTCCCCTCCTCTTCCTCCCCTCTCCTGGGCACTCACCTGCATACACACACTATGTACATACTGGTGCATCGTCATGTGTCTGAAGATGAAATGTACATACTGTCATGCCACCAGCTGTTCTCTCTCTCTTGGGTTAATATAAAAATATTTAAACGGTTTTACACTGAATTAATAATCATTATAGACATACTCATGTAACATTTTAAATTTAGGTTACTATGACCAATTTGTATTCTACAGACGTACAAGTTGATTACTAGTTGATGGCTGCTCTTTTCAAATGTCAAGGCTCTTCTTCATTTAATAAATTAGTTAATTATTTCTTTGGTTTTACAATAAAATGAATATATGTGAGTGATTGACTATCACGTTCAATGAAATTTTTCCTGTTTTTTGAAAGTAAATGGTGTCTGAGACCTTCATTTTGCCTATAGGATTATCTTTTATGTTCCACATCCACAGAAGAAATAAAGTCTCACAGGTTTGGAACTGCATGAAGATATGATGACAATTTTGTATTTTTGTATGAACTATCCCTTTAAGAGCCCATTTGAACACCACGAATACATGAGCTCGATTAACTTTATTTCACTTCATCTATTCGCTTTCCGTATCCGCATCTCGTGCCTATCACAGGCCGGTAACGGGAATTTCCACTCGCTTGGCCCCGCCTCGTGTTTGACGCCGAAAGCGGCCTATAGGGAAGCAAATAGCTGGGATGCTGATGGTGCTGCATTGCCACGAGCATCACTGCGACAGCAACCGGCACGACACGCGGCAACAAACCGCTGTCAAACTTAAAGGAAACTGCGCTAAAGTAACCAGTATGTCTGTTAACATCCGTCCCGTTTAACCAGATAAATTCATACGCAAATCATTTGCGTAATCATTTTAGCGCTGCTCGTAGTCATCAGTTTTGACGCAATCACTGCAGCGCGTCAGTGTGACATTCACTAGCTACAGCGATGTTTAATGTTAACGGATAGACTATTTTCTGCGTAAATAGCTTTAGCCGGTCTCTCCGGTTCCCTGGCAACGGCTATAAACTACATCAGCTGCTCGACACCGGCATTCACTGCTGCCACGGGATGCACCTGCTAACTCACCCCGTCATACACACGTCTTTCTGATCGTAACTTGGTAAAACCATGAGGAGGCCAATTGCGCAGCTCAGCCTGACATTTGTTTCACCCCTCCGCATGTTACACACTGTACTTTGATGATTCCCCATTATCCGCAATTCAAATTCGACCTTTTCGGGTCATCATTCAGAGTGAATCTATTAAATCTGTCCTGTCAGTGATTACCCGCGCGAGGTTATGTCTCAGATGTGTCGGCCAGACACAGGAACAGTTTCTTCCCTCAGGCCATCCATCTCATGAACACTTAACAATAACTGTGGAACACACACTATTTATACACTCATACACTTATTTATCTTTGATTCTGATTCTGAGATGGAGGAAATAAGCCGGTTGAAGTACAGATTCCCGGTAACCGCATTATGACGCATGGACTGTGTGTGTGTGTGTGGACACCAGTCACTTAAACACGCTCAGCAATGCCGGTTGTGTCCATAAATACAAAGATGATTCAAATTCACATTCAGTACATCCAGATTAACTGTGCAGATCTGGAGACACGCGCTGCGGTCAGTAGCCTAAGTACAGAGGGAAGGATGCAAAGGGGGTGCTGGAGGGGACCCCACAGAAACAGTCCTAAAACATGTAAAAAACATCCTGACAAACAACTTTTGAGCATAAATAAGTTGAAAGAGACATCACACATTTATAACGCAAAGACAGCATTACGCAGCGGTGCCCTTTAGAAAGTCTTTAACTAGCATAACCCGATTAAACTGGCACTTGAAGGTTACTAAAATTAACCGTTGACTAGAGATAGTATATCATTCAGACAACACCGACCAGCTTTCAATTAAGATGACTATGACGACAGCATCTAAAAGTTTGAAAAAGCAGTTCCTTTGCATTTGCTGCTCACCATTCATAGCCTATAATAACGATTTCAGATTTGTAACGTATAATTTGTAGCGTGTTTCCAGAACGTCCTGTCCTGTCAGTTTGTCGCAGTCTCGAAATCCGCATATAAATCAATGTCATTCTGCCACTTCATGTATGACGCTGCATTTTGCAGCATTTAAAGTTTGCTTAATACGTTGAAATTCATTGGAAACCTTGTTGTAATTATTTTCCATTTGCTGTGATGCAGTAAAATAGAGATGTCGGTCTTACCCCCATGGTTGCGCAGTCAGTCCGTTTCTCTTCAGGTAATATGAGAGTGATGGAGAGAGTGACAGCCTTTCACGAAGAGAGAATGTCAGTCATCAAAAAGGATCTTAAGAAAGACGAACAATTATACTTGGTTTAAAAACCTTGTTTCAGTGCTTTACCTCGGCTGAGGGACCTAATGCGCGTATACTTTCACGTCAAGGTATAAAATAAGTTAGGCTATTCATAGCAACATGGGAGCAACTTTGTAGAGATTAAACAAACTAAATGTTCAAATGAAATTCGACGTCGAGGCAGTGCATTTCGCAGGGATTCCGGTCTCGTGCACTGCTCTTGGTAGTTGCGATAAAGCCGGCAAAACTAAGAAGCCGCACTGCTGCCTTTTTTATGGTCTGGTGTGCCTCCGCGGCACCGCCAGCTGCCGCACCATTCCGCCTGGAAAGAAGCGCCGGTGGATGTGAGAGATGCGCTTCTCCATCTGACCGACCTCATAAACGAATACCTCACGAGAAACGCCCACATTTACGCTCTCAGCCTATAGACGCACGCACGCCTTAATATCGTCGTGTCATCTGTCCAATCAACGCGCAGGCAGCAGGTACAAGTCACCAATCGGAAGCGGCTAAAGCTCCTCCTGCGGTTCCAAAGGTGACAGTCGCACAGCATCATCGTGTGCTCTGAGAAAATCTATTTTTTGATAAAAATGGACTAAGAATAAGCTAAGTCATAATCGGTGTGATTGCATGATTAATGTATTGTAAACGTGTTTGGTTATTGTTGTTTCTGTGTATTTTATTATAGCCTACATGTATTCAATTTGTCAGAGAATGAGCACACAGCTGCAGTTCTAACCAACGCTGCAGTAGGCCTTAAGCACACTATGTTCAGTATGTTAAAAACTGTCCTTTCATACTTTAATACTGTAAGATCTTAGCAAGTTTTTTAAATATAGATTTTTAATGTTTTATGTATAATATAAGTTATTGTGATTCTGCAGTCATCAGATCGATTTTAGTGCACTAGTTTTGGTCTCTTCATTATTTGTGGTGCATGTCTGTATTGACTATTTTTTTTATTTCACTCTGGAATAATGAAAGATTTTTGTAGCTTCTTTAAATAATAACGACTAATCACCTATGGCAAACATCTTATGCTAAGCTTCCTTTTAAACATACATATTCATACATACTTCATTCTGTACATTACTCTCTATGACCATCTGTTCTTCTCTTTCCTTTACTCTCCTATACTGAACACCATAGTTAACTTCATCCACCTTTGTAAATCTGAATTACTGTTTTTCTAATATTTATTAGCAACATCTAGAATACTGAATACTGTATGATGAACGTGTTAACTGCAAGAGTAGCTTCATACTGCATACCGATTTACAGTACATTGAAACAGAACAGACGACTGCACACAAGTTCATTAGAAAGAGAGAAAGATGGAGAGAATTAATCAAAATGTGACCTCAGACTGAGTGACCCTGGAAAGGTCAAGCTTACAAAGCAAACACATGCTGTTACCTTAAAATAACACAGATGCCCTTTAAGTATTTAATAATTTCTCCTATAAAGGACACAAGTACAAATTTCATATTTTAAAGAAAACATATGGATAAATGTCAGGCCATGTATAACAGACTGACAGTTTTTATCACAGCTAGGCTATAGTATCTGGATACAGGAAACACCTCGTACTCCAGACACCAAGTTGCCAAAAATTACAGATGCTCAACAGCATCTTAACGGTTGCTTGATTTTCATCTTAGTCAGATCCACCGTCTACAGATCCTTCACTACTAATGTACATGACATAGACTTCCAGTGTAGTAAGACATACTTTAAAGATATTGCCAATTGCATAGACAAAATGCATGCAACTTCTTACAATAACTACATTT
Organism: Sinocyclocheilus rhinocerous; assembly: GCF_001515625.1. NCBI lineage: Eukaryota > Metazoa > Chordata > Actinopteri > Cypriniformes > Cyprinidae > Sinocyclocheilus > Sinocyclocheilus rhinocerous. The sequence continues at coordinate 583,687 of NW_015654513.1, forward strand.
TGGGTGTTCAGTTTGGAACTGCATGAAGATATGATGACAATTTTGTATTTTTGTATGAACTATACTATAGCACTTGTTAGTAAACATATAGGCTTTAAAAGAATACTCCATGTCTGCCACAGAGGAAACAAAAACTAGATTCAATAATTGACTCCCATATAAACACATTTAGCACACACACACATAATGCCACTGGGTTGATTTGCAATGGAAAGCGATTCTGTAATATGCAGGGGAGACGCATTGTGTTTTTTTCCCTTGGTTAAACTTGCTGTTTCACCCACATTATTTGCTTTGAAAGAAAACCTGTAAATCAGTCTTTATGTATACAGACTACTGGTATTTAGCTTTATCTTGTCTTCTGAAAAGCAGAAAAAGTTAACTAAACTGCATTTGGCAACATTTGATACACTGTTTATGTTTTAATCAACTGTGTGGCCAAGTAAAAGCCCCTTAAAGGGATAGTTCACCCAAAAATGAAAATTTGATGTTCATCTGCTTACCCCCAGGGCATCCAAGATGTAGGTGACTTTGTTTCTTCAGTAGAACACATATGATGATTTTTTATTTAGAGGTATATTTAGATATATTTAGATATAATTCTATATATTATTATATATAATTATGTATGTATACATACATTACATTACATAGGCTATATAAAGTACATATGTGTGTATAACTTTAAAATGGAATTTATACAACTTTTAACAAAATCTGTAAGGATGCATTAAATTGATCAAAAGTGACTGTAAAGACATATAAGGTTACAAAAGATTTCTATTTCATATATAAATGCTGTTCTTTTCAACTTTCTAAGGATCCTGGAAAGATGTAGCCTATCACAATTTCCACAAAAATATTAAGTTGCACAACTCTTTTTAACATTATTAATACGGTAATAACTATAAATGTTTATTCAAAATCAAATCAGCATATTAGAATTATTTCTGAAGGATTATGTGACAATGAAGACTGGAGTAATGGTGCTGAAAATTCAGCCTTTCCATCACAGGAATAAATGACATTTCTATGTATGTTCACTTTTTACTGTGATACTGTAATCAAATAAATGCAGCCTATATTACCATAAAACATTATTTGGGCAGTGGAATTTCTCTCTCTCTCTACACACACACACACACACACACACACAAGCACACACACACACAGAGCACAGAATGTTTAGATCAGGAATGTTACTTAATCTAATCACTCACATTTGAGTCTAAACTAGGCCAAAACTCTGACTATAGTGACACTGTCAGAGACGAACAGTGAATCCCAAATAAGTTTCCTTAATGTAAACTGACAACAGGAAGAAAGTGTGAGTATATCTGAGTGCAGCAGCTGTATTCTGAGCCAATTAAAGGCAGGGTATGTGATTTTTCAAAAACACTTTAGAAAACTGATTCGGGCCGAATCGCAAAACAAACTTGTAGCCTGAACATGGTTTTGTGCTGCTTGACAGAGAACAGAACATTCTCTCCCAGGAGCGATGTGCTTTTTTTTTTTTACCATCTTAAGCGCATCTTAAGTAACTGCTCAGCTCTGATGCTGTGATGGCATGACTGCTGACTCTGCAGTCTGTCGTGATGCTGCAGGAGCGTGAGGTTACAGTGCTCGATTCAGAATGTCATATGCTTACTGGGCCACTTTTGCTTTAAGATGTAGATAGCCAATCAGAATGCCAAACCGTAAGAGTAGGGTGTCCTTGGAAATGACCTTGCGGGGTATAAGTGGGAAGTCGTGGCCTAATGGTTAGAGAGTCGGACTCATAACCCAAAGGGAGCACTAATTCCGAGTATGGGTCACCATACTTGGCCACATGTCACTTCACTTTCACTTTCACTATAAGGGTGAGGTGAGGAGTGAAGGTCACAGCATCATGTATATCGGGAATCAAAGCTGCATGTCAGTTCACAGAGATGCGAAATTAATTAGAGATAACGAATGTGAGATACAGAGACAGTTGGAGTATTTAAGAGCACAGAGGTCTCTGCTACACACACACGCTCAGACGTCATCCCCCCTCCAGATTAAAGTGACCACACACCATGCGTCCTCAATGCATAATGACTTCCCTGAAAGGACTAGAGGACAAGATAGGAATAGACCAGGATTAAGGAGAGGAGGACAGACATAAAAGAGAGGGAGGGATGAGAGAGGTTTCGAGCCAAGGGTTTTAAAACAAGCAATCAAGTTTAGATTAAACGTAGTACTCCTTGTTTCTGTCAGGCCTTTGTGTAAAATGTGACTCCAAATCCTCAAGGCTTTAGAGCTAACAATAAACTCTTTATATGTCCTGTGCCACAGACACACTTAATGTGTCAGTGCAACTATTAAACTATTAATCTGACATAAAAATGTCTGTTCATAAATCAAACGTGCACTTTTCTGTATACAGAATTGCAGGGGCTGCACTCTATTTTTTAAATTTTTTTTTACAGTTTTTGGAAACAGATTTTTGGAATACATTCTTTATACTTTTAAAATGTTTGCATTTAACTCTAAGCTGTTTACTTAATTATTTGAGTAATTTACAAGCACTGAGTGCACTTTACAACTTTAAGGGACAAATAGTGGGGCATGGGGTGCAAAGCTATTAAATAGCCTAATGTAGTATTTAAACACACTTTACAATTTACTGAGTGAACATAGTTCAAATAGTTCACTGAGTGAAACCAACACCTTTTTTATTGTAGATGCAAAAACTTTAACTCCAGTGAATATGTCTCAGGATGTGTTTATTTTAGAAAGTCTGTTTCTGCTGACACTTTAAAGTCTTAGCTACAAAAACCCCTTGAACATTTCCACCATTACTGCACATAAAAGAAGATACAGGTTGATCTTTAAAGGGATAGTTCACCCAAAAATTCTGTCTCTCATGTCGTTTCAAAACTGTAAGACCTTCGTTCATCTTCAAAACACAAGATATTTTTTAATGAAAGCCCAAATATTTTTCTGACCCTGCACAGACAGCAATGCAACTGACACATTCAAGGCCCAAAAAGGTAGTAAGGACATCGTTAAAATAGTCCATGTGACATCAGTGGTTCAACCTTAATTTTATGAAGCTACGAGAATACTTTTTGTGCGCAAAGAAAACAAAAATAACCACTTTATTCAACAATTTCTTCTCTTCCATGTCAGTCTTTGATGTGCATCGTTTCTGGGTCTTGAACGTGGTCGTTGCTGTCTATACAGGGTCAGAAAGTTCTTGGATTTCATCAAAAATATCTTAATTTGTGTTCCGAAGATGAATGAAGATCTTACGGGTTTGGAACGGCATGAGGGTGAGTAATTAATGACAGAATTTTCATTTTTGGGTCCCTTTAAGGGACAAATAGTGGGGCATGGGGTGCAAAGCTATTAAATAGCCTAATGTAGTATTTAAAAAAAAAAAGTAAAGAAAAACGAATAGTAGCAGCATTAAAAAATGTACTGTATGAAATATTAAACCACTATTTGGGGCAACAAATATTGTAATTAATGCATTTTAGAATATGAATTTTTAACATTTAACATAAGTAAAAACTTACCCCATCCTACCAAAATAGCTTTGTACTGAGAACCTTTCAGTTAAAATCCACCATGGTTATACAGTTGACTCTTGCCTGAATGTATGCTAGTGTGCATGATGATGATGATGTAGGATTTTATTTTTAGCAAGAAAAAATTCACAAATACATTTAAGATTTAAACTAGATTATAAACTACCACACAAATTAACTTTTGACTCAAAACCTTATAGTTACGGGATACAGCCAACTAGCCTCTGTCTCTCCTATTTATAATATTCAAATGTCCAAATCAAAAAGAAATTTCTTCTATTTATTTTTAGTGTTCTGAAAGCTGCAGGAGAAGAGATGCAGTCTTTGTTCTTTTTTGTATCTCAGTCAGCTGAATGGAGCAGGAGAATAGAAAACAGATACCCCATGCTAGTTTTCCAGGTTTTATTAGCATTAGGCTAGCATTTAGCACTATCTGAAATGGCTGTGTTGACTATGAATTCTGTAGTGATAAAGAACACATGCACATGTGTGTACTCACACACAGTAGCTCATCTATCATTGCTTATGATAAAGTTTTTTCCTTTTTATGAAGCACAAGGCGTACAGATACACCCCACATCCTGAAGATAATGTCACTTTTACCCCATTAGTTCGAAAAAGTGCTGTGGCTTGATTTTAGACACATCATCATTTTCCCCTCTGTTTCTCTCTCTTGTCGCATATTAAAAAAAAGCATAAAGACACACATACGCAAGCACAAAATATCAAATCAGCATAATTTTGGTTGCCAGATTTGGCAGAATGTGTGTGTGTTTCACACCTGTTCTAAGGGCATTTTATTGTACTCAAATGCTGTATATCAACACATATGCACCTTACAATTCAATGTTAGTGTATAGTGTAATCTCTGTAGGCTTCTGTATTTGGGTAGAAGTTTGTGTAAAGCGTTTCGTGATGAATTTGATGAGAGGAGATTTTTTTCCTTCAACTTAATCCTCTCTTTTGATAGCCCCCACGCCCCTGACATACGCACAATCAGAAAATTCACGATGTAAGGTAGTCTATAAATAGCAGCATGACATCACAGCCCCTACTCCACGTCATGTTATTTATGATTCACACACACACACACACACACACACACACACACACGCACACACACACGCACACACACACACACGCTGATTCATACATACAAGTTCCAGGCTTATAAATTGAGAAAAGATTTACACATTGATGCTTTCAAAAGCAGTATGACATGCTAAATCAACCAATCAAATTGCCTGTAATGAATGCATGTCTAAGGAAAGACCATATCATAAACATATGCATCTGGCATCCGAGACAGAGTAGTAATTCTCTGCAACATAAATGTCAACATGAAGCAAAAATATCCATACAACGCAAGATCAAATCCTCTTTCTAAGGACAAAATCAATGGCAATTTCCAGTAAATGTGTGATAACACACACACACACGTTGAGTTTCTATGTTTTATATGATGCCATGTGCACACACACACACACACACACACACACACACACTAAATATTACTTGGCCAAAACTCAATAGATCTACATTATAAAACAGAAAGGTCCTGACTTTTGTATTTCTTATTAACTTTCTGTTATGTCAGAGGCTGCCATTAAATTAATTTGCCTAATAAAAATGATGATGAAATGAAAATGCTTGTCCTTAATATTTTTTATTTTACATAAGCGGTTAACGTTAAAGACCTAAAAGTATCAAATCAATCCAGAGTTATATAATATTGCCAAATGTTAATGCAAAGTAGCTTCTATTATAATTGCTACTCTTATAATCAAAAGAGGTCCGAAATCTGGAGTGGGATAACTTCCTTTTCCCTGTTGTGAAGACCATGTTAGACCATGCTGGCTCAGGCTAATTTATGCTGGTTTTGTGCTGCTTTGGCCCCTTTACCAGCATAGCCATCCTGTTTTTCACTATTAAAATTTAGCTGATCAAGCTGATTGACAAGCATTGTCATAAATCTATCTTAAAGGGGTCATATGATGCTGCTAAAAAGAACATTATTTTGTGTATTTGGTGTAATGAAATGTGTTCATGCGGTTTAAAGTTAAAAAAACACATTATTTTCCACATACTGTACATTATTGTTTCTCCTCTATGCCCCGCCTTTTTGAAACGCGTCGATTTTTACAAAGCTCATCGATCTGAAAAAGCGAGGTGTGCTGTGATTGGCCAGCTATCCAGTGCGTTGTGATTGGCCGAATACCTCAAGCGTGAGAAGGAAATGTTACGCCCCTCACCATACTGTCGATGCCGTGTCCGGCCGGAGCGACGAGACAAAAACATGAAAACCCATTACAAACGAGGCATTTGTTGCATCCAGCGGGGACATAATTACTGATTATAATGACTTATACTGTCTTTTTACGCGTTGCGTTGCATCGCGCCGCGTAAACATAAAACTCTGTCTGCATTTGTGATCAGAGAAATGACAAACAACAAGTGCTAACGTTAATCCACACTGCCCAAAACTCGCGTTTGAATCATCAGTGGCAAATCCTTTAAATGAAAACGTACTTACGTGAGTCAGAACTGCCGGCATTTTAGCCTCAAGCGTGAGACGGAAATGTTACACCCCTCACTACTGTTGATGTCGTGTCCGGCCGGAGCGACGAGACAAAAACATTAAAACCCACAAACGAGGCATTTGTTGCATCCAGTGGGGACATAATTACTGATTATAATGACTTATACTGTCTTTTTACGCGTTGCGATGCATCGTGCCGCGTAAACATAAAACCCTGTCTGCATTTGTGATCAGAGCACACACTAAATATTACTTGGCCAAAACTCAATAGATCTACATTATAAAACAGAAAGGTCCTGACTTTTGTATTTCTTATTAACTTTCTGTTATGTCAGAGGCTGCCATTAAATTAATTTGCCTAATAAAAATGATGATGAAATGAAAATGCTTGTCCTTAATATTTTTTATTTTACATAAGCGGTTAACGTTAAAGACCTAAAAGTATCAAATCAATCCAGAGTTATATAATATTGCCAAATGTTAATGCAAAGTAGCTTCTATTATAATTGCTACTCTTATAATCAAAAGAGGTCCGAAATCTGGAGTGGGATAACTTCCTTTTCCCTGTTGTGAAGACCATGTTAGACCATGCTGGCTCAGGCTAATTTATGCTGGTTTTGTGCTGCTTTGGCCCCTTTACCAGCATAGCCATCCTGTTTTTCACTATTAAAATTTAGCTGATCAAGCTGATTGACAAGCATTGTCATAAATCTATCTTAAAGGGGTCATATGATGCTGCTAAAAAGAACATTATTTTGTGTATTTGGTGTAATGAAATGTGTTCATGCGGTTTAAAGTTAAAAAAACACATTATTTTCCACATACTGTACATTATTGTTTCTCCTCTATGCCCCGCCTTTTTGAAACGCGTCGATTTTTACAAAAC
>NW_015654513.1:590944-631076 GCF_001515625.1 Sinocyclocheilus rhinocerous
CAAGAGCTTGTAACACTCCAAAGAGAAAGGAAAAATTGAAATCGCATCATATGACCCCTTTAACTAGCAAATCTTGCTTGTCAAACCAAGTAACATGGTTTTCATGACTTTCAACTTAACGGTGAACTTCTTTCTTCAACAATCGTCTGTTGAGCATGAGATTCATAACATTGCTTTCAGTATATATACAGCAGTACACTTTAAATATATTTTAAAGACAAGTACCGGTAATTATGAAATTATATAAAGATGTAAGACTTATTTAAAGGTGACATATCATGAAAATCTGACTTTTCCAGGTTTTAAGTGCTATAATCAGGTCCCTGGTGCATCTACCAACCAAGGAAACGTGAAAAAGATTTTAGCTACCAGAAATCACTTACTCTGCCTTTAATGGAGATAGAAGAGGTAACAGAGATAAAGTTGCTACATACAATAATGTAATAAATGTAATTTTTTTTTCAAAGAATTGTACACAATTTCTTTCTTATTTATGAGTAATGTTGTGAGCTATGTTTCAAATTATCTTTTAATCATTTGAATGAGTGTACTTAATGCAATGCAAAATGACATTTTCCATTCTTTGTCCTCTAAGAATTACTAAAAGAGTTGTTTAAAGTAGAATAAAGGAACCGGAATCATGAAGTGAACAGAACCACAACGTAATATACCTCCTAAGAAATGACTTTAAGAATCCTGGAGGGGACATCAGCACACTGGCATCCAAAACACAACATATGCTGGTGACCAGCAGCACTGCTCTTTTCAGCAGGGCAGAAAGCACACGTTAGGGAACAAAAGCGCATCCAGTGTGATCTCATGAGTGCTGACTAATTATGTGGTTATCTCACCAGTAACAATGAGCCATGTGGGCTCAAATTCACATGAGCAGGTGGACAAAACCCAATCCTCTAGGATTGGACAATGTCCACCTTACACTGTCTTAAGACGACCACACAAAAATCTGTATCACAAATGTCCTATATGCCATTGTGCCAAATTGTCTTTTAGATCTAAAAATATAGTCAGTCACCAGTCCACCCAAAAAGAAAATCACCATCATGTCTTTACAAACCTGAATGACTTTATTTCTTCCATAGACCCCAAAATAAGATGTTAAGCAGAATGTTCCAGTTGCTCTTTTCCAGACAATGAAACTGAATGGTTCTCACTATCTACCATGTGACTGAATTCTAGTAAAATATCCCCACTCCTTTCTCTCTCACTCACCATTCTGTTCAGATGTCCTCCTCCTTGTCCTCTTTCATCTTCTCCTCCTCTAGTCCAGAAGAACCTGCCCGCCTCAGGGTCAGAGGTGAACCAAAAACAATGGAAAAAGAGAGAGACGTTCAGTAAATGATTCTGGGTGACAGAAGGCCTCTACTCTACTTTACTCCACATACAGAGAATAAGAGACCCTGTCCACTAAGCACCTTAAACAATCTGTCTAATCACATAGTCTATTACTTATCACACACAGAGCACTATAGGGCATATATATATATATATATATATATATAGGCACTATATATACAGTCACATGACAGGAATATCATCCTTTTAGCAGGAAACAAGTAGTCTCAAAAGTAGTAAAGTGGGCCTGGTAGCTTCAAATACTGTGGAGTTATTATCATTTGCTATACAAATCACTTATCACATAGTTTCTCTCATGTCTTCTGTGTTGAAATTAATTGTAAGGTGAATTAAGTGTGCCTTCGGTGCGGAGCGCTATTAATATGACACGTATAGTTGCTGCCTATGTAGAGCGTTCCAAATCAGTCACTTATGAGGTTACGTTTCTGTTAGTTTGCTGCTGTAGGAAGCAGTGAAGAAGCCTGGTTTTGGAGCAGAGCTATTGTGTTTATTCAACATGCACATGCGCAGCGAGGCCTGTTTTATCATAACATATCACACACTTAAAATTTTAATAGGTGTGATTTGACATACAGACATGTCACTGAACGGAGAGCAGACTCTGTATTTATGAAACTTTATTTAGCAGCAATGTCTGGGTATTAAAAATACGGTGGATTTGTTTGCAAATGGTGTACTCTCAGTCTTGTGGCCTTCACCCACACACTGCAAAAAGTTCACAGGATCGCAGGGTGTCCCATTTATCTTGGTATGATTTGCTATGTGCCATCAATGCGCACCCAACAGCCCATGTGGCAAAATGTCTGAAAAAAATCATTTTCTTAATCAGTATCTGTGCCAAGTTTTGCAAATACGTATATACGGGCAAATTTAGCTGTTCTCAAATACATTTTTAAAAATGTTATACAAGTCTATCTATCTAGATAACTCGATTGTTTTCATTACTGGCATTTTTTACTTGTGAACTACATTTTGTGAAGGATATGTTTAAAATAAGAAAAACTATTTGCAAATGGGGTAAGAAAAATAAACACAATATTGCTAACTTGTTATAAAGATGTATTTTTAAGTTAATTTTTCTGGTGCTATCCCACAGTAATAATTAGTTCCTAAATATTTCTATCACTGTAGATGGTTTCCAAAGCTAATTCGATGTCATATCTGAGCTTATCCCTCTCAAATCGTGACAGATTAGCACTGGACTGTGCAGCATCAGTAATACGAGGTATAATCTGTATATCTCCAAATGCTTTTCAGTCCTCATCATCCAGTGTAATTAAAAAAATAAACTGTAAAATGGTTACACAACTTTTTTTAGCAATCATTTGTCAACATGGCATGCACATCAATCCTGCTTTCCTAAAGCACATACCTGGTGTTACTGTGAAGACTTCATCAGTCCATGAAATTCCAAAGAAAAAATGTATTTATCTTCACAATCAATAATGAAAATGGAACAACTTGCTCCGCCTCTAAAACAGCATTCTGATGACATCACCTAGGCCGTGCAGGTTATTTGATATTGTTAAAAAATAGCCAAATAGCTATTTAGACATTCAGGTTTGGGTGCATACGCCCACATTTCACAATCCAATCAATTCCTGTTGGATAAAATCAATACCCGCCCTATATTTTTAGTTGTTCACTTCAAAATACATCACATTACAAAGGAAAATGTGTTGCGAATGTCATTTCACGTTGACTTTAAGCAACATAGTTGTGTTACCAATTATGTATGTTGAGTGTACTCTACTCTACAGGGACTCTACAGTCTTTACTCACCAGCCATGACAACAGTGCACATGCTGCCATGCTCATCATAGTCAGACACATGGTTACAGACAGGAAGGGAGGAGTGGAGTTTATCCATCAGACTGTATATGAGCAAAGCAGAGACACATGCTAATAAGAACACATTTGACTGTGATTGGCAGAGAGCAGGGAAGGATCAGAGGGAAGTGTACTTTAACCTCCTCCTTTTATCCTTCCGTCCTCTCCGCCTGCCCATCCATTTATTTTTAGACAGCTTAGTTGAGGAGAGGAGGATGTTCCTGAGGCCTTCTGTATCAAGCGCACAGATCCTAAATAAATGATGTACTTGAAACGGAATCATTTATCTGGGTGTTTCTTAACCTATGGATACTTTTATGTCCAGGGGGTTGATTTTTATTAAATAAAACAGATTTCAACTATTTTTTTGTTTTATGCAGATCACATTAAAAATGTTTCACAATGTCTTTGTCATTTGTTTTGTTAACCCTTTTATTTATGTATGCATATTTTACCCAGACCTATAATTTCAAAATAACGATAATATAACAATATCACCATAACCAACAGTATTGCCCTTAATAACGTTTTTTTGAAAAGTGAGCCAGTAGTGTCAATGAAAAGTATGCTTGAGGTGAAATGTCTACAAAATAAAAAACAAAAATAAATCAAACTAAATTTCACTGTTTATTTTCGGACCTGCAAGTTAAAATTGTTTTGTACTGTTTTTGTTTTGTTTATTAGGTTTTATTGGATTTATTTTACATGTTCGAAATAAAGTCTCAAATAAAACAAATACATTTTATTTAAATTATTTTTTATATTTTTAGTCTAGATTTCCAGTTCCAATCAAGCTGTAATTTTGTCAAATTCTGCAAAAAGTGTGAAAATATTACTTACTGTTGGTACTAAGTATACATTGCTAGCTAGTAAATTAGCCTTAGCAAAAATAAGTTTGTGATTTTATTTTAAAAAGAAATGTTTAAACACCATTTCCACAGCAAAACTTTTAAATGTAATGGAAATTGTATATACAGTCTATATATTATACACTGTTTAAAATGAAATAAACTACTAAAACTATTTGTTTTTTTTCTAAAAGTCCAAAAGACTAAAATGCCCATATTTAAAGAAACATCAATTTCTTTTAAATTCAAATGCTGCTCCTCCTTGGTTTCTCAGTAATAAGCCCAACGTTTTGTTCTCAGAGCAGCTCTAAATCCAGAACACAGCTGTCAAATTAATGACAAACCAACCCACCACACAGCTGAGGCAAACACTCTTTCTGTTGCTCTCACACTTTCTGTCTGTCTTCTGATGAGGCTGAGAATTGTTGCTGTGATGATGTCATTGGTTGCCTAGCAACAGCTGTCCCTGGGCAACCCGCAACCAGGGCCTCAGCGGGAACATTTTGGATTATTTGGGGATGTCGAGTTCATCAGTGGTTTCTTGCAGCAATCTGCCAAGATACGACATGAGACTTTATGTCAGAGGAAATAAAATGAAGAAAGCTACTGTGAGGTCCAAAAGTCCTCTGGTCAGAAGTTTTCAATTTCAACTTTTTATTCTAATAATTTAAAATAAAATAATCTAATATTTTCTGTTAAATTAGAAAAATGCAAAATAAAGGCGTTTTGACTTGTGGTCCCAGACTTTAGGACCCCACTGAATACGCCTTATTTTCATTTTTTGGTGAACTATCCCTTTAAGATACTAAAAGGGATAGTTCTCCCAAAAATGAAAATTCTATAATTAATTATTCACTCTCATGTCGTTCCAAACCTGTAAGACCTTCGTGCATCTTCGGAACACAAATTAAGATATTTTTCATTAAATCCGAGAGCTTTCTGACCCTGACAGCAATGCAACTGACATGTTCAAGGTCCAGAAAGGTAAGGACATCGTTAAAATAGTCCATGTGACATTAGTGTTTCAACCGTAATGTTATGAAGCTACGAGAATAATTTTTGTGCGCAAAGAAAACAAAAATAATGACTTTATTCAACAATTCTTCTCCCCTGAGATTCTTCTCTACCTCCATTATGGACTGCGGTCAAGCCAGCCGCCACTCCGAAATGCACGGTCAATCTAGCCGCCGCGCTGTTTTTACGTGCGCGCATATACTGTGCATTGCATCTTTTGCGTGCATTCACTCAGCCAGGGTATTTTATTTATTTTTTTAGGTCTTTCTGACTGTGATTGGCATGGACTGTGATATGTAAGCATTCACTCAGCGTTTTTTTTTGTTTGTTTTTTTTAGTGCTTAAAGGCACAATATGTAATTTTCGCCGCTAGACGGCGCGTATTCAAAATAAACAAAGAGGCAAAGGATTAGTTTGATGATGCCATGACTGAGTGTGGAATCATGGGAGTTGCCGTCTTCATCCCCACAGCCGAAGCAATCCGACGGGACTCGGGCAGAAATCATGTTCATGGATGAGCTAATGATTTATTAACTTAGTAGAATGAAGCAGGGTGAGGCTGAAAGCCGTCGAAGCGAAACGAGGCTGCTGAACGAGCGCGACACACGGCTCGAAAGCAGCGGAGCTTCCACTCCTTCCAGTCGTGCATATGTGGGGAAAAAAAGCAGTGCTGTTTTATCATACTAGATACATTTGAAAGTTCTGTTACAATGCTACTCTGTGCGGTCGTCACCGGTCTATTAAAACGCACAACATATTAAAGCGTCTTTGGTGTTTCCATGTTTTCTACAAAACAAAACCGGAAATCAAGGGTGTATGACGTCATTGGCAGGCGACACAATGACAATGGAAACGGTCTGTGTCACTAGTTAAAATGGCTTATTTCTCTGGATTTAAACATTCTTCGAAACATTTGGGATAATGTAAGTACACAAGTCAGCCAAATAAACACTGTAATAGTAGTTTTTGGATATTTTAATAAAAAAATCTTACATATTGTGCCTTTAACTTATACATACAAACAAGAACAGGGAAATAAGACATTGTTCTATCTCTTATAAATCACTTCACTCAGCCAGTTTATATGTCAAAATGAATGAAGAAATACGTATATTAAAGAAAAAGTTAGCGATTTAATCAACATAAATCAAGATAAATTATGGAGAGTACCACGTCAGCAGCTTGGCGGTAAATGGTTACTCGGGGGAGAAGAATTGTTGAATAAAGTCATTATTTTTGTTTTCTTTGCCCACAAAAAGTATTCTCGTAGCTTCATAACATTACGGTTGAAACACTGATGTCACATGGATTATTTTAACGATGTCTTACTACCTTTCTGGATCTTGAACGTTTCAGTTGCATTATTTGTGCTCTTCTGAGGGTGTTTGTCGATCAGGGAGTATGGTGTGAGAGCCCAGGGGAGTTTGTAGAGCTCTGGGCACCTTTCAGTCCAACAGTTCACATCCACTGTCTTCAATTACTGCCGGTAAATGAACTGGAGCAGTGCTGAAGGAGCTGATGGAAAAGCTTGTAACTGACACAGCTAGCATACTGTATTTTACCACGTCTCAACAGCTGACTGTAATTATGCTAATAATCAATTATCCACAAATTCTCTGTCTGTTACATTTGCAGTTTATCAGTAACGTTAACTGTAAATCACGTGTCATGCTTTTATTTTTGTTTCTAAGCTGCTTAATTACTTAGCATGTCTGTAGGCTGCTTTACGATTTTAGATAGTAGGAAAGATAGCTGACTGGCCGCAGGGTACTGGTTCTATACTAGTAGGCCTACACAATCTGGCGGCAGTTTTGAATGACTTTAGGTTATAGTAAAAGTATTTACCTGTAAGCAAGCAACTGTAATCCGTGTTCAGCATTAAACGCCTGCAGACAGACAGGTGTTTTTCTGTGAGCGAGCGCCCTCCTGTGATGGGGATTTTAACACGCCACCTTCACAGCGTCTAAGACTGGACTGTACAGTGAATATATTGTTGTTATTGTGCATTATACAGTGAGTATATTCTTATGGTTGTTGTTGTATCTGTTCGTTTAGGTACTTCTGGAACATGAAATGTGGTTGTGTTTATCCTGGCTTTAACTGAGTGCCTACTGGTAAATGTTGTAATAAAGGCCCCAAAACCAAAAAGTTAAAATTACTAAATGGTAATTAGATGATTACAATTTGTATTAAACCATTACCAAATTATTAGCATACAACTATTGAAATTGTAATTATTTAAAAGTAACTGATGGTAAACTCCCTTACGAAAATTAACCATGGTTTTATTGTAGTAAAAGTGTAGTAACCATGTTTTTTTGGCATATTGGTTACCATTTGTATAACCACAGTTTTACCACAAATACCATAGTTAAACTATGGTTAGTGTAGCAAAGCCATGGTTAATTTGTGGTTACCATGGTTAAACTATAGTAACCATGGTTTTTTGGTTTTATTTGTAGTAAAACCATGGTTAATTTTCGTAAGGGCTGTTGTCAGGGTGCGAACTACTGGGGAGCTAGGGGGAGCTCGGCTCCCCTTAATAAGACATGGGCTCCCCTGAAAACGTGATTTGTGAAATTTTGGGGGGTCTCAAAAAATATTGACAATGTGTTATTTTGACGTGCAATTTCAGTTTTGTGTAATGTGATCATCGTGGATTATTATGTGTAAAATTGCAAAAATATCATTCATTCATGCATGACGGCGATTTAAACCTAATCACTTCAACATGCTATTCTTGTCATGAGCATCATGTTAACTCAAAGATTCGTAGAAAAAATATAAACGTTGGACTCTGTGGTCGATTCTGTGTTAAGGTAAGGCATGCTATTCGCAATTATGTGTTGTGGCTGGGGTGTTATAGGGGTGCGGGGCTCTCGGTGTCTTAGGCATAACTGAACAGAGGAATTATGGTATTCTTCTGTAGCCTGACGACGAGTAACTTTAACCGTTGTTCATGTGAACTCAAAGACAGCCTGATGCTTTGTTTATAGACTATTTGTGGGTGGCTGTTTGTTGTTTCACCTATCAATTCGTGTCGATAAAGTATAATAGGGTAAATCCGTATAGTGATTTATCCTATATAGTGCTTGCATAAAGCAAGTAGTGCATACACTTGTAGCTGTTAAGTATCTTTGTAAGTCATTGTAAGCCCTCTTTTGAGGCACACGCAAGCGCACGAACCGCCCCCTGTAGTGTCTTCAGCAGCTGCTCTGAGGAACCACACTCAGTCTTGGGTTTTTGATGCCAGAAGATACACTTTATTACATCATCAAGAATAAAGTGGAGAAGTTCTGTATGGGTATATTTCCATACAGATTTCCTTATGCATATGATTCAATATTTCCCTAGAGAAGGGGCCCCCCCAAGTCTTGTTATGGTAAAGAAAGAAAGCCCACTTTTATTTTTCCAGATGTTTCTCATCTGAGGGTCTGGATATTCTGCCACGTAGGCTGTTTTTACACACAGGCATATATGTTTATAATGGAAGAATAACTGGATATATAAGTGGCTAGATTCGTCTTGATTATGCTTGATTAATTCATACTTTGATTAATAAAAATCTTCATGCCCTTTTTAGTGTTTCCATGGAGACAGTGTAGTCTACAACAGTTTCTTAGACACCGTGCTCCGCTTGAAAACCACTGAATAATTGTGAAGCTTCAGTAAACTAACGGAAAAATCACTATTATAACACATCAAAATAAATTAGAAGGCATTGAAATGATCTACTTGTCAATGGAATCAACTGCTAAGCAACAAACTTAACCTGAGGAAATTACCTTGAAATTGGAATTTATGCTCAGAAAACATCATCATTTCCAGCAAGGACAATATCTGACACAGATGAACAGAGAAATATTTTATGTGCAAGACTACTAGCAATGAAAGTATGAATAAGCCAGTACATTATAAAAAAAAAATGATATCATTTCTTCCAGTGCAGCAAGCACGGAAGTATTAGGTTTTTAAGGACAATTTTCACATGGATTTTGTTTTATTGTTTTATTTATATTTCGTTTTTTATGATTTTTATTTTAAGACTTTATTATATGCTGAATGCTGAAAGCAGATTAGAGCTCTCCCGAAAACAATAAATCTCATGCATCTCAAAAAAATCTCTTCATTTAGTGAATCCAGCACTAGTGTGGACAATGTGTACAAATAAACTGTGCAGTTTGAGCTTCTTCTTATTTATTATATTATTAATTGCATAACACAATCCCTGAAGACACAGGTTAAACAGGACATCTGTTTCTTTTGTATCTCTTTAGTTTTCAAAGACCTTAACAACAAGGATGCAAAGGAATACTCATTTATTTGACTAAATGCAGCTGCTCTGTTTTGCATAGTGCCCTGAGCATATGCGCTGTAGCTCCTGTCTGCATGTGTGGCCTCACTGGTGCTCCTCCAAGAAACCAAACTGGATTGTTAATAAACAGGAATACCTCTCAAAGGACCTTCAATCAGGGTGCGAACTACGGGGGAGCTAGGGGGAGCTCGGCTCCCCTTAATAAGACATGGGCTCCCCTGAAAACGTGATTTGTGAAATTTTGGGGGGTCTCAAAAAATATTGACAATGTGTTATTTTGACGTGCAATTTCAGTTTTGTGTAATGTGATCATTGTGGATTATTATGTGTTACATTGCAAAAATATCATTCATTCATGCATGACGGCGATTTAAACCTAATTCACTTCAATAAAGATAACTATACATGCTATTCTTGTCATGAGCATCGAGGTGTGGGGGCGCTGCGGTGCAAATTCCACTCATTTTTAGTACATGTTAACTCAAAGATTCGTAGAAAAAATATAAACGTTGGACTCTGTGGTCGATTCTGTGTTAAGGTAAGGCATGTTATTCGCAATTATGTGTTGTGGCTGGGTTGTTATAGGTCTACGTGACTCTCGATGTCTTAGGCCTAATTGAACGGAGGAATTATGGTATTCTTCTGTAGCCTGACGACGAGTAACTTTAACCGTTGTTCATGTGAACTCAAAGACAGCCTGATGCTTTGTATATAGACTATTTGTGGGTGGCTGTTTGTTGTTTCACCTATCAATTCGTGTCGATAAAGTATAATAGGGTAAATCCTGTATAGTGATTTATCCTATATGTATCTTTGTAAGTCATTGTAAGCCCTCTTTTGAGGCACGCGCAAGCGCGCGATACCCCCACCACCACCGTTATAAAATAAAAAAAACAAGTGGGCTCCCCCAAAGTCCACGGTATAGTTCGAACACTGGCTATTGTACTATAACTGCAATATAGTGAAAATGCCCCCTTGGGGTAAAAAGCCCCCTACTGTTTTTCCCCAAAATAACCACTGGATAAAGTCAAGATACATTTGTATTGTAACTATTGACTACGTTGACAAGAGTGATGTAGAAATATTCACCATGAAGCTAATACTGGTGATGTACCTGAGAGAAAACCTCATTTTCTCAATGATCTCAAGAAAAAAAAGTGTTTTAAAGCTTGTTGTTTTGCAAAACATCACAGTTATATATGATATGAGAATAGTCAGGCCTGTAGATAGGGAGTACATGTTATATTCGAAATTTATACTTATATTTTCAGAATGACATTTTTTTCCCCAAACCTCTCTGTGAGGTAAAACGGGGGCATGGCTTAATTACTGTAGTTACTCTGTTCTGAACATAAAATAATTTGTTTTTGCATCAAATGTATTCTAACTTGTTGGTTGAATAAACATATTTGGACTTTATATTTAAAAATTACCTCAAGTTAGCATCAGGTAGCTACAGTAATTAGCTAGCCAGTTAGCATCAGCTAACAATATTTTTCAAATTGGCTGTTAAAATTTTGTTACCCATAATTATTTATTATATTCTTTTTAATTTTAAGCTACAATTGCCTGTACTCTGATTTTACTGTAAATATATAAAGTATATTACTTTGTCAGACTGGGGGCATTTTACCCCACCTGTGGGGCAAAACGCCCCCTTGGTACAAGTGGCGTTTTCCCCCACTCTACCCTATTTGTCAGAAGATTTGTACAGTATATGATAAGAATTACTGTATTTGGTACTATTGTCAGATTTCCTTGCTTCCATTGTACACACAATGTTTAAGACATGTCACTAATCCATTCATGCATGTTGACGATATAATACACTGGTACATACATATAAATATCCAGAGACCAATTCACCCAGTTTATTGAGTCTAAACAATTATAGAAGTACACTGAAAAATTATGCCACAAAGATTATATTCTAAAAGAAAAATAAAATCAATGCAGTTATATAAAAATAAAAGCCAAGAGGGTGCATAATATGATTAGAAATCTAGTGCAATTTACTAAAATTACTAAAAAGAATTCAATACAAAATTAAATCTTGTAATAAAGTCCATAAAAAGAGTTTAAGAACAAAAGGAAGGAAATTTCACATTGCAGCAATGGATAACATCACTAAAAATAACTACCAAAATAATGCTTTGAAAATGTATGTTGATCACTGGCTCATTATGTCCTTTTGGCTATATTATATTACACATCCATAGTCAACACACCCTAAAATGGCACAAACTAAAATATAACCCTTCATCAGACACAGAAAGAAGAATAAATGTGGATATGCATAAGTACTGTACATCTAAATGTGCAAAGATATAACTGAGCTCATTATAAAATGGGTGCCGTAGAACAGATCCCTTACAGTGTTTGGGTAAAGCAAAGCGTTTGCAATCACAAGTATTCAATATAAAACAGTACAATCAGACTCAGATTACAGTATAAAAACCTATGGCTCAGTTTGATCCCTACACTATCACAGCTGGTGACATGAAGCTGCTCCCTCTACTGGCAGAAGAAGTAACGTAATAGCCGTCTTCCTCTCCCATCGTTCCGTCTTCGTCTCTGTCATCCTGGTAAGGAGTCGGTTTGTCCTCCCAGGAGAAAGGTGAAGGCTCATGATGATCCTTGTCATCATGGTATGCTGAGAGATCCTGTCAGAGAAGAGATTGTAGTGTAGTGATAAGAGTCAAAGCACTATCAATAAAAGAGATGATTACGATCTGCGACTAATAAGCATGAATAATATGTGGGAAATGAACATGCCATCAAATATGCATGATTTACCATCTTAAATGCCACAAAGGATTAGAGGAATAGAGAGCGTGAGAGAAAAGGACTCTTACTGTCATTGGTTCCTCTTTCTCTGTCTCATGGTGCATGAACTGAGAATCAGACACAGGTTTACTGATGCTCGACTACAGAAGGAAAAGAAAAGGATGAATTGTTAAGCTTAATAAAGTTTGCTAACAAAATTGCTAATCTTGATAAAAGTTTTTAAGGGGTAATCAAACAGTTAAATACAATAGATAATACAAAATCTGTTCATTACAAACTATAGGCTATTATCAGAATGACAATCTGAGTGAAAATATTAACATGAATTTCAGTTTTTTTTTTTTTTTTTTTTTACTACAGAGATATAGCCTCTAGTAAAATTTTTCATCAAAATATATTGTACAACCTAACTTGATTGGGTGATTTTCACCTTTACTCAGATTGTCCCCAATCTGGGAAGAGCATCACATCCAGTGTTCTTACACTTAACTAAAACTAAACTACTAAAAGAATGAGCACATTTGAAATTAGTATTTTGTTATTATTTATATACTAGTATATTATTTATTCAAATTTTTTTTAAATTTACAGTTTTTATTTTCATTATATTATACGTTTTAGTGGTTTTGTATTGTGCTTTTGTCATTTTTATTAGTTTTTTTGTTAAAAATTTTTTTTATTTCTATTTTTCTATTCTATTTATAATTCCTTTTTTCTATTTAGATTTAACTTATTATTTCGGTTTTAAATTGAGTAATTTTGATGCTTAAACTTAACTTGTTTACTTCATTTAGTGGCAAGGCAACATTACTAATTTCCATTCAAATCTTTATTAGATATTTATTTTAATTTTAATTTTAGCTTTATTTTAATTACCAAACCAATTTTAATAGTTTTAATTAACAATAACAACACTGCATTCAGATTTTAACATGAGCATATAACTTCTAGTAACATGAAATAGGAATCGAGCAAAACTAATAAAAGTATCATAGGAATTTCCATCTTCCTTAAAAGCATTTTCACTACACATTTTTAAAGCAAACATTTCACTCTCCATCAAAGAATTTTCATCACATCCCCTTTTGCTTTAATGACAGCAGCACTCGAGCTGCACAAGTTTGCATCAAATCTGATGTTCGTGTTCCTCAGCATGATTTAAGATGATCCAATGAAAGCAAGAACATCTGAGTGTCTGTACAAGGAGTCACACAATCAATCTGACAAATATACTTCTTTGATCACTGAGAAATAGTGCAGAATGTTTCCCATTCGTTTTATGTCATAATGTTTTCAAAATGTTCAAACTTTCTATCTTCACACAAGTCTTAAATTAAACCGTTTTCTCTTGAATATTTTTCTTTTTCTCTCTCTTTTAAAAAAAATAAAATTAAAAGAATTCTCTCTTTAATCTAAAACTAATTTAGCTGCAAGCGTAAAATAAAGTATGGATCTCTCAGCTCTACTCACTGTATCTGAATAGGAATACATCTTCATGGGAGGAGGAGGTTTGTGAGTGGGTGGACCGCTGTATAAGAACAGACACAAACACACAATCAATACAGTGGGGAAAAGTTTATAAGTAGTTAATGATTTTTTTATTTTTTTTTACCAGTGTAAGACAGACGGAATATAACAGAGATGGCAGTACTTACTTTATGTTTTTCCTCTGGCGTTTGCGGACCATCACTATGATAGTTGCAATTAAGGCTACCAGGATGATCACACAAAGAATAGCAGCAATAATTCCTCCAGCAGGGACACCCTTTGGCTCAGGAAATTCTGAAAATACAAAGAGACTTTCATCTCTATGGGTCGTATAACTGAATTGTCCTTGATCTTCTAAACTCAAAGCATTCTCCTCAGTCAAAACAGCTTGCATGCTAACATAAGACATGATCACCACCCGCACACCACACAGCACCATATCTATACAAGTTCAGGTTGATTATAAAGCACCACCTAAATCCTGCTGTGCTGTTATCTTACAGCAGATCCCGCTTCCTTAGACTGGATAAATAAATCCCAGATTCCACACACATAGAGTCATGCTCATCTGTCTTGTATGGTTTATTCATACCATTGGCATCTTCTAAGCCATAAAAAATGCTGCATTAATCTCTTATGACATGAGATGTCATTTATGGTTATAATTATTATGCGCATTTAGGGCAAGCTCTCTATTTCTATACAAATCATAGGCCATACTGGTTAATAGGAGGTGTTTTTGTTCAGTTTAGAAATGAAATCAGAAATGGCATTACGTGAGAATGACATTCTACACTTCTAAAACCGGGTGAGAAGTTTTTATTCTTTCTTTCTTTTTTAATGATGTCATTTTTTTGTACATTTACCATTATGGATTGTTACTTTTATGATATGTGAAAAAAGGGCATTCATTCATTCATTCATTTCCTTGTACATTATATGTTTGGAGTCAGTGAGCAGTGTTTCATACTGCAGAGTCCAATAAATAATCAAATATAATAATAATAAACAAACAATAAATAAAAATAATAATTATTGTATTAAACAATACAATTCTAAATAAATAATTATTTTATTAATTATTGCTTAACATTTTACTTGATACATCTGATTAAAATCAAAATGTTACATGTAAACAAAGAAATAAAATGGTTTCTTTAGAAATATTTTACACATTTTCTATTTAATATGCAATTAATATTTTTTTTCAAAACTAAATAATCTTTAGTTTAGTAATTCACTTTGAATAAAAGTTGTTTTTTTCTAAGCTAAATAGTGTAAATGAGTGTCAATGTAATGTAGTGGAATAACTTGGTGTTACACTAGATGGCGCTCCAACTGTATAAAAACACTCATTGCTTCTAACTTCCTCCTGGCCATTGTATTCTAGACACAGACTCCCTGATGTCACCACCATAAAAGTGCAGCGTTTACTGTGAAAATATATCTGCTCTCACGGATCACTCACATTGCAGGTGTTATACTGACAGGCAGGTTAACGTCTGGCGTTCGGCCGAGAGCCTGTGCTGGCGATTTTCCACAAGTCATCAACATGGGGATGTCAGTAGGAAGAAGAATAAAAAAGAAAGAGAGAATGCTGGCCAGCCAGACAAACCGGTTTAAAGGACAGAAGGGATGTTTTTGTTAAAGGGGGAGGAATTTAAAAGAAAGACAAGCGTTTGGGTGAAGGAATGTGTGCGCGTCATGTCTCGCTGAATATCTGCCTTGTCAATCGCATGTCGTTCTTTCACTCCTTTCGTCTCGCGCTGTCAATCTCTTGTTCATGTCCTAAAGCACTCGTTCCTCTTCTCTCTAGCTCGGTTCAGCTGAAATCTCTGAGCACATAACACATCTGAGCAGGTCATTTTATAACACGACTCTCAAGAATATGCGATTCTAGTAAATCGCAATTATGAGTCAAATATTTTTATAGAATGTTGCTAAACAGGTTATTTTACTGCTTCCCATGGCAACATACTGGCTCTATTTTCTGTCTTATTAGGGTCACATTTAAGATTGTTCAGCTAGGTTTTGTGGAAAATGCAGTCATTTCAATGTCCACACAACTAGGAATTTTGTGTGAGGGAACAAGATTAACAGGCGTGGGCTATTTCTTCCTTATTTCTACATCAATTAACCAGGTAAAAGGTCTGGAGTTGATTCTAAGTCTGCCGTTTGCATTAGGAAGCTGCTGCTGTAAACCCACATCATGTGGTCAAAGGATCTCTCCATACAAGTGAAACAGACAATTGTTAGCCTTCAAAAACAAAACCAATCCATCAGAGAGATTGCATGAACATTAGGAGTGGCCAAATCAACACTTTGGTACATTCTGAGAAAAAAAGAACGCACTGATGAGCTCAGCAACATAAAAAGGCCTGGATGTCCACGAGGACAACAGTTGTGGATGATCAGAGAATCCTCTCCATGGTAAAGAAAAACCCTTTCACAACATCCAGCCAAGTGCATTCTTTGGATGGCTAAAATCAAGATCAACCTGTACCAGAATGATGGGAAGAAAAAAGTATGGAGTAGGCTTGGAAAAGCTCATGATCCAAAGCATTTTGAAGGTAAAAAAGTGGAATATTCTGCAATGGCTAAGTCAATCACCTGATCTCAACCCAATTGAGCATGCATTCCACTTGTTAAAGACAAAACTAAAGGCAGGAAGACCCATAAACAAACAACAACTGACGTCAGCTGCAGTAAAGGCCTGGCAAACCATCACAAAGGAGGAAACCCAGTCTTTGGTGATGTCCATGAGTTCCAGATTTAAGGCAGTCATTGCCTGCAAAGGATTCTTAACAAAATATTAAAAATGAAAATTTTATTTATGATTATACTTATATTTGGACTTATTTGTCCAATTACATTTGAGTCCCTAAAAATAGGGGGACTATGTATAAAAATAGTTGTAATTCCTAAGCATTTTATGTTACATTTTTGTTCAGCCTCTTGAATTAAAGCTGAAAAAAAGCTGCACTTCAATTTCATCTTGATTGTTTCAGCTTCATTCATCGCACCAAACGATAAACTGCAGTGCTTTACAACTATAGGACAGGAAGAGCTAAATAAACTTATCACTGCATCTAAACCAACAACATGCCTGTTAGATCCTGTACCCACTAAATTACTGAAAGAGTTGTTACCTGTAGCAGAAGAACCGCTTCTCAATATTATTAACTCGTCGTTGTCTTTAGGTCACGTCCCAAAACCATTCAAGCTGGAGGTTATTAAGCCTCTTGTGAAAAGCGCTATACAAATAAACTTGAATTGAATTGAATTTTAATTCTATTCTGGTGGCATACAGAGGCAAAATTATATATAATTTAAACTTAAATGAATTTTTCACATCTGTGTTTTATTTGTTTTGTGTAATAATGATAATGACTAACTGACATTACACACAGCTCATAAAAACAGCACATACTTGAGCTTGAATGACAGAATTATCCCATCACACAAGACAGCTGATTCATTGGAGGAAAAGCCTTTAGCAGTATACCACAAACACAGAAAGAGATGGAGAGAGAATGTGAGGTGTAGAGGAAGTGAAGGTCACTGCAGAGGCAGAATGAGGGAAGAATATGAGTGTGTGTGTGTGTCTGTGGAGCAATGGCGCAAGAAAGCAGGGAAAAAAACTCAATCAATCATCAATGTGACATCTCCGTTTATAAACTCCAGTCTGCAGCTTAGAGTCTCAGACAGAACATCCATGTGAGGCTGTTTACTGCCACATAAACGGGTAGACACAGATATTGCAGTGCATTAACTTCACAGTCAGTCACAGTGACCAAGTTGGTCATTAAAGGGATAGTTCACCAAAAATGGAAATTCTGTCATCATGTACTTACATTAATTTCAGTACAAATCTGCATGTTTAATTTTATTTAAGAGATTTATTTATGTTGTTTCATATATTTAATATTCATTGATTTAATTTAATTTAAACATTGCCCTGGTTTCCAAACTTCCGTCCAATGTGCTCTTTGAAATGAATTTAGTTTCACTAAATAAAATTTTCCTCTACTGTTTGTCAAAACCAGATTAGAGATAAACGTTTGTAGGTTTGTTTATCTTTCCTGTGGCCTTGGCTCATAGTTCAGAGTAACTGAAACTAAAAGCATTTTGAAAGCTCTTGGGCTCAATAAACCACAGTATGCTGTAATTCAGTTACGGTGATTAGCATCGGGTCACATGACCCATCTCTGCCGAGACAATCCTATTTCACACGGTGTGTCTAAAGTGGCAGGTTGATGGGATTAATTTGTTGAATAAACAATTTAAGGTGAATTATGGATGTGTCAATGTGAACAGACATATGCAATTAGGGGGATTATGGCTGTAGACATGATTCTCTGTCAACGTAAGACCACAAATAGACCAAGTGTGTGTGTGTGTGTGTGTGCAGAAAGGAAGCCAAGCCTCCAGATCCACGCTTAATGGAGTTAGATTATCAGCATCCATTCTGACTGAGTGGAATTTGACATCAGAGAACATTTCCCATGAGACATCGCATCCTGGTGAATAACAATAAGAGAGAGACAGATCAAAGAGAGATGATGGCACATCTGACACTGGAAACTCAAATGTTCAAACACAAGTTCTGACATATAACCCAGCATACATGATGAATCCAACCTCTGAAGCTCATTTAATGCCCACAAAAGCAGCCAGAGGTAAACAAATGAGAGTGAACGTGTTATTATCAGAGCTGTAATGCACCTACTTTTTAAACCTTTTTTTTTTTAAGTGGTTCCAGTGGTGGTCCTGACCGACTTTGTGCCCTAGGCGGGTTAAAACATTATCTGGAGGCGGAAAAACACTTTTTAACAACTAAAAAATTAAGATGTGATAGTCTAACTGTATTTTTCGTTTAGCGTGCAAGTAGATAATCACGTTTATTTATATAGCACTTTATGCAATACAGATTACAGAGTATATAATGCAGCTGGCAAACTGTACATTCAGTTAACGTTGCAACAATATAGAAATTTCAGCAAAAAAAAATCAATGATAATATCATTGAACCAAATTACAGGATATGGTTTAACATGAATTTTGCACCCTCATTTAATGTTGAAACAATGTTGAAATTTAATGTCCTTGCACACTGTGTCCAAAATTTTCTTTCTTTTTTTTCTCGTATTGGTCATCCTTTCCTATCAAAATGCTTGCTACGAATGTGAAAATACAGAAAATTGAACCTGATCCGAATTAATTTTTATGGCGGATGAAAGCTTAGGAGGCAGTGTGTAAACATGATTGACACAACGTGAGGTCGTATTTATTTTTTAACATGCGAAAATTTTGGAGGAGAATTTTGGACTCAGTATGCAAAGACCTTTAAGCAAAAACACTGGTAATATCATTGAAAAAATGGTAGACTGTAATGTTGATTTTACATCAATGCAGTTGAATCAACACAGATATTTCAACCAAAAAATGTCTTTAAATCAATATTATACTGTGATGTTGATTCTACGTCACTGCTGCTGATTCATCAATGCTAACATATAACATTAACATAAATAATCAACGGTAATGTTGTTGAAGCGATGTTACAATGAGATATTATAGTTCAACACAGCAATGTTCATTCTAAATCACTTTTGTTGAAGCAACATTGAAAACGCAATTAAAATGTTAACAGTTACATCAATGATGCAATTTGAGTTAAAGGGATAGTTCACCCAAAAATGAAAATCCTGTCATCTACTCACCCTTAAGTTGTTCCAAGCCTATAAGAGTTTCTTTCTTCTGTTGGACACAAAATAAGATATTTTGAAGAATGTTGGGAACCAAACAGTTGATAGTAGCCATTGACTTTAACTGTTTGATTACCCACATTCTTCAAAATATTTTTTTGTGCTCAACAGAAGAAAGAAACTCTTTCAGGTTTGGAACAACTTGAGGGTGAGTAAATGATAGAAATTTCATTTTAGGATGAACTATCCCAGATAGCTTTCGTACGTCTGCAAGATGTCTGTTAAAGTTTGCTTCATCTGGAAAGCGTCTGCTGTGTGTACAAACATCTGATAGACGTCTTTAAGATATTTATGATTTAGAATGTATGTAAAACTGGCATCTTAAAGACATTTTCTAAGCGTCTATATGACATCTGATAGGAAACGTTATAGACGTATTGCAGATGAACAAACACTCTAATAAATACGTCTTGCAGATGTAAATGCAGACGTTTCCGTGATGTATGTCTGCTATCAGGGATCCCTTTAGTGTTGAAACAACATTAACGTTTCAGATACATTTAAATGCAACATCAACATATGAATGATGTTACTTAAGAGCAAGTCAATTCAACTGTAGTGCAGAACAGTCAGAGACAGGAATGTTAAAATGTTAAAAACAATATTTTCAATTTGCTGAACACAAAATTAGAACTATGGATGTAGTATCATTGAAGTCTACACAATCTACACAAGAGCACGCTTACACGACAACGATGTCGAAATTTGACAATGAAAAAATTCGCGTACCGACGACAACATCGTCAAACGATCACAGACCTGTGAATACGACTAAAAATGCTGCATTATGCATGCCAGGCCAGTAGTTGGCAATGTCACTTAGTTAAGAAACACCACGCACCTGTGCACATTTCTACCAGCTGAACATGTAATATATGAAAGCATATAGGTAAATCAATTTGTGTTATACATTTTCATTTTAATTTCGCAACTTATAAAGCGTTCAAATGTGCATGCAATTTACATATTAAGACTACTGTTGGAAATGGCAAATGTAAATTATATAATTTAATTTTCATTTTACTTTTGCACCAAACTTTGCACGTATGGGTAATGGAAAATGTAAATTTAAATACAGAAATACAATGCCATTTTGAATATTGCGTTGCCATTTTGAATATTGCATTGCCATTTTGCATATTGCATTTTTAATTGAATTTCGCTACCTATATGCTTCCATAGTAATATGCATGCGCATAACATCACTGTTTAACAAATTAGCGTTTTTGTAGTTTACAGAGACGATAACAGTATTGTTTTCAAAAGTTTGCGTGTTCAGGCGCGTTTGCGTGTAAATGACTGGACAAAATACATAAAAAGTTTTCAATTGTTACATTATTAGTCATGTAAACGCCCTCTAAAATTAATAAAGCTTCAATAACTCTCACAGTTTCTACAATTAACAATTGTAAATGGAAGCATTGTGGCAGGGGTGTATAGTCTTCGAGGCACTTTCCAGCTGAATTTATCTCCAGTCCAAATTAATCACACACGAAGGGTCTAATTAAGGCCTTCAGGAACTGTAGAAACTTCCAGGCAGGTTTGTTGAGACTGGGCTCTGCATGAAGATGGAAACAATCAAATTTTTCTCATTTAAACCACATATAGCATGCAACAATTGTTCCCAGTTCAACTTGTAGAATAACTGAACTTAGGTGTTTTCAGTGACAATTTCTTCTAAGCTCACTGACTGGGGAACAGCCACTAGCGTTCTACATGGATGCTTGCATGATCTTGTGGTTGTCAGCTACAAATTAATAGTTCAATGTCACAGTCTTCACCCATGTGTGCTGTCGGTTTCATTAAAATTTCAATGCTGATCCAACATACTTTAAACATTGAAATGTCATTCTCAACCAAGATGATGGTTTGGATAAAAACTAAACATTGTATCAATGTCACCTTAATATAAATATCTGGGTCTCAAGGTAACATATTTGCATACTTTTAAGGCTATGATTAGACCTTAGTGAGCTAGTTTTGCCACAGAAAATATGCTATCTATAGTTGCAGAACGTCCTGACAGGTAACCTTTTTTTTACCTACATTTTTTTCCTCAAACATTTACAGGCTGGCATCTGCTTTTCTGGTTATCATCATGCCAACAGGTTTATCTTGTGCATTCTCTACCTCTGACTTTGAACGGACATGTGGTTCACAAGTGGTCACCATTCATTTCACTCGAGTTGCGTCGAGCACTGTAATATGCCGCATATATGCCATGCAGTTTGACTCACCCCATCACTCTTCATGATAACATGCGGCACAAGTGTGTGCGTGTGTATGTACCTTCAGCAGTCTCATTCATCACACTCTGCCCAGCACTAATCACAGCTGAGGCCTAGACTCAGCCCATGCATTTAAACTGTCTGAGGATTAAACTGATGTCAGCGACGCTGAGTCTCTGTGTGTGCATGAGTATGTGTGCGTCTCTCCGGGGAGGCAGTGAGGTTTCTGCCACTGCGCATTAAGGCAGTAGACAGTAGCCACAGGAGGAGGCCGAATCCCCATCTCCAAGGTCACTGCTCCCTCAACACCCACAACTCCTGATGTCACTTGTGCGATTTTTCAATATGTCCAACTGTTTCTGACAAATACTGATTTTCTCAGAAGCTACATCCAATCATTCACTCTTTTGTGGTCTAGGACACAAACATGTTTACTTGGTTAACATAAGGACATATTGTACTATAAACTTACATTGTTTCTATATAAACAATACAAAAGTTCATTCTAGCTATAAGATTTGATTGCTTAGTGGTTAGGGATTTTTCAAGGAATCTTTCTGCACACCTATAGGTGGCGACAAGTGATTGTCATTATGTGTGAGACATTGAATCGCTTAGTTAAACGATTCAGTCAACAGTTTAGAGAATGCATGGATTAACTGATTCGTTCAGCAACACTAAAGATGTGTTAAAAAGCCACTAGAAGGCAAGCCTGCAACCTTTAGCCAAAAAAAGCGTAACGGCTAAAGCCACGGTCACACTACACTTTGAGCATGCGAAATTCGTTCGGATGCTGCAACGGTCGTGATATGACGTCAAGCTCTGCAGCGTCTTTTTAAAAACTTTAATTCAACACATAAACAATAATAATACACCTAAAATGTAAAAACATACAATCTACTCCACTTTCCTGCAGCGCTGCAGTTTTAAATTTATGTTCTTCTAATTCAGATAGGAGGTCATGCTGTGACGTATCGATCTGCCGTTGGTCACACGGTGTCATGTGATGTGAATTCACAGGCCAGAGTTCAACAAGCTTGAACTTTGCTACGCAGCGAAATGCAAAAACTTTTCGCACGGGCTTGCGTTTCTTACTTGGTTAACATAAGGACATATTGTACTATAAACTTACATTGTTTCTATATAAACAATACAAAAGTTCATTCTAGCTATAAGATTTGATTGCTTAGTGGTTAGGGATTTTTCAAGGAATCTTTCTGCACACCTATAGGTGGCGACAAGTGATTGTCATTATGTGTGAGACATTGAATCGCTTAGTTAAACGATTCAGTCAACAGTTTAGAGAATGCATGGATTAACTGATTCGTTCAGCAACACTAAAGATGTGTTAAAAAGCCACTAGAAGGCAAGCCTGCAACCTTTAGCCAAAAAAAGCGTAACGGCTAAAGCCGCGGTCACACTACACTTTGAGCATGCGAAATTCGTTCGGATGCTGCAACGGTCGTGATATGACGTCAAGCTCTGCAGCGTCTTTTTAAAAACTTTAATTCAACACATAAACAATAATAATACACCTAAAATGTAAAAACATACAATCTACTCCACTTTCCTGCAGCGCTGCAGTTTTAAATTTATGTTCTTCTAATTCAGATAGGAGGTCATGCTGTGACGTATCGATCTGCCGTTGGTCACACGGTGTCATGTGATGTGAATTCACAGGCCAGAGTTCAACAAGCTTGAACTTTGCTACGCAGCGAAATGCAAAAACTTTTCGCACGGGCTTGCGTTTCCGGTCTGATGCATTCGTATGCATATGAATGGAAGTCAATGGAACGAAAAGTGTAGTGTGACCGAGGCTTAACGCTTCCAGTTTGCCAGTACATGGGAAAGGAGACCAGAAGCTGTTTTTTTTTATGGATGTGAATGGAGGAGAGGCTTCACTACGCTGAATAAACAGCTTTTTAGTGGAAACGGCCAGTGTTGGGAAGGTTACTTTGGAAATGTAATAGTTTTCAGATTACAAGTTACCCTATTTAAAATGTAATAGTAGTGTAACTTTTTTAATTACTTTATTAATGTAACTGGTTACTTTTTATTACTTTTCTAAAATTCTAATGAATGTTTTCAACTGTTAATCATTTTCAAACATTTACACCATGCAGGGTTAACCTTACAGTAGTGCTCGATACTGATTACTGTCAGACTTTCACAATCCTTTATCACTTGAATTAAGATAAAATTTGAACATCCACCACAAAATCAGACTTTAGTACCACCTTTTATTTTGAGATTGATCTGAAGTTCAATGCAGTTTTAAAATCATAAGAAATAGTTAATAGATAAGAAATATTTGCATAACTACAGGAAACACTGATTCATCCAAATGTTGCATATTCCGTGACATTCCGCGTTATAGGAGTTCCAACCAGTCCGTGTTTTCCGCATCGCGGAAATTATAGGGCCCTATATCTCATATTTTAGAGTAGTCAGAGCAATTTGGGAAAGAAATCAATTAAATCTGTATGTGGATGTGTGTAAATATTCAAATGTAACCCCCTTTGTAATCGTTAACATTTTCATAAGTAACTATAATTTAATTACACATTTTTTTCTTAGTAACTGTAACTGATTACAGTTACATTTATTTTGTAATTAAATTACGTAATGCCGTTACATGTAACTAGTTACTCCCCAACACTGGAAACGGCTTATCATTTAATGAATCGACAGCCTACTGGCTAATCTCCAACATGTTTTACACTAAGCAATACTTTTGGATTGAACTATTTTTAGAGTTTACTCCGAAAAAAATGCCGTTTTATGAGAGAAGTCACTGAGTTTTTGCGACGGGGGATTCAGTTTACGGCATTTCTCATTCATTCCTATGGTATCCATAAACGGCGATAGTCCCTGCGTTCCATTCGGAAGGGTTTATCCCTATGCCCTAATCCCTTCAAAGGGTTTATCCTCCGGAGTGAGAGTGTCGAAGGGTCGAAGGGTGTAGGGGACCAAACAACTGTTCCTTGAAGTGCCCTTCTGCGTCATCATCACGTGCCCACACGGAGGCACCGTCATCATGCAAAGAATCTGCGCAAAGGATCATGGGAGCCCGAAGTGTCCATCAGTTGTACCCTTCGAAATCCTTCATTCACAAGTAGCCAGTTTTGAGCACTTCGGTTTGGAACGACCCTTCAATATGGCAGCCATGATTGTTTTCACTCGGAAGTGCCAATCGGAGGGCGATATATCCCGTTTGGAACGCACCGTGAGTGTCGCACAGATCTGACTGAAATTCAATGACGTCAAGGCTGTAATGTGATTCGTTATTAAGGCACACGTGATCCAAGTTGACCGTTACGCTTTCTCCAATAGTAAGTAATACAGACCCTCTCTGATTTCGCTGCATTCCAAAGTTCAAGCTTGGTGAACTCTGGCCTGCGAATTCGCATCACATGACACCGTGTGACCAACGGCAGATCGATACGTCACACATCTGAATTAAAAGAACATACATTTAAAACTGCAGCGCTGCAGGAAAGTGGAGTAGATTGTATGTTTTTACATTTTAGATGTATTATAATTTGTTGCATGTTAAATTTAGGGGTTTAAAAAGACACTGCACAGCGTGGGACCGTTGCAGCATGCGAAACAATAGGCTTGTTTGAGATGAGCAAAATCTGCGCAGAACCGATCACCGGTGATCACCGCGAGATGCATGCCGGTTAGAAAAGTGTCCGAGTTACGTCCGACTTGCTCTGATGTCATGCTGACGTGTGCCAAAAAACTCTTGCTACGGCGAAGCGGCTGTGTCGGATTGTGCAGTCGAGCGCAGACCAACGGCAGATCGATACGTCACACATCTGAATTAAAAGAACATACATTTAAAACTGCAGCGCTGCAGGAAAGTGGAGTAGATTGTATGTTTTTACATTTTAGATGTATTATAATTTGTTGCATGTTAAATTTAGGGGTTTAAAAAGACACTGCACAGCGTGGGACCGTTGCAGCATGCGAAACAATAGGCTTGTTTGAGATGAGCAAAATCTGCGCAGAACCGATCACCGGTGATCACCGCGAGATGCATGCCGGTTAGAAAAGTGTCCGAGTTACGTCCGACTTGCTCTGATGTCATGCTGACGTGTGCCAAAAAACTCTTGCTACGGCGAAGCGGCTGTGTCGGATTGTGCAGTCGAGCGCAGCTGCTCTCCGCCGACTGCGCTGATCAAAAGCATGATGGGAAACGACTGACTGACGACACAGCTTAATGCTCATTGGTTCAGACAACCGTGATGCTGCGTTCTCGTCTAAAATGTTTTTTTTTTTTTATCTGATTTCATGTGATTATATATTTAAATTATACATGAATATTCCCAAACATGATGACAGTGCGATCTCTGTGCGAGATATGTGATTGTTGTCATATTTCTATAAAAATCTAAAATACATGTTTGTATTAAAGTAAAAATGGATGATAAATACACCTTTCGTATGGAATTAAATAGCAAGCACTTTGAGTGTCTTGTTCATCATATTTATTTTCATAAAAGCAACAGAACTGAAATTATATCATGGTAATCAGCAGCACAGCACATGAGTGAGAATAACGCGATATCCGCCTTTGATCTCGTTGGTATCTGCTCCACTTCGAGAGGTCAGAACTGTCCGTCTTGACTGCGCTTATTTCACTCCTCCCCTAACTGCAGCCGCCTACTCTCGCCTACATTTCAGGCGAGGCGAGGCGCATCTCAAACAAGCCTAATGTGCTCAAATGCGGTTCAGAATTCAAGAACAGATTCATTCAGGAACGAATTAAGTGATTCATTGAGTGAGTCATTGAATCATTCAGTCAACTGATTCAGAACGTCACTAAAGTGTGTTGCTCAGAGACGCAACAGGCTTTGTATAGATCTGTAAATGTTGGAGCAAAAACAGACAAAGTAACCCACAATATTTTGTCTAAAATGTAAGTTACTTAATAGTAATGTATTGTTTATGGTTGTATTTTAGTTATATTTAGCACCATGTATAATTTTTGACAGGAATTAAAACTGTGAGGGGTGAGATGTAGGCCTACTATACTTCAATAACAACAAGTCAGTTGTTCATCTGACGAAACATATTTCCAGAACACTTTCAGTAGACAAAAACACCATTAAACAGTTAAGAAATCTGTGAATTGTGAAAATTACGTGATGTAGGATCTTTATAAAGTCTTTCTCGCAATCTCATTTTCATCCATGTAAAATTCTAAACGGTACAGTATCTACAACACATTTGCAAATCATGCTGTAATTATGTGACATGCCTATGAGTGAATCAGGATATTCAACATAAAGTAATTTGTAAATAAATAGGGTACTACTAGTACTGATTTCCTGTGGACTTAGTATTATTTTATGTATGAATCATTTTTGCAATTGAGGACGACCACAGCTGTCCTCAAGGGGATGTTTTGTCACATTTAGTTCACTTCTGAGGACAAATTTGTCCCTAAAGTATAGCTAAGTAAACACACACACACACATTGCTGTCAAGTGTTAAAAATGACTCTCACCAGTGCCCTTATAGTCATCAAAATTATTTTTAAACTTGTGATCTCACATACACTTCCATCCATTTCCCCTAAATGCACACAACCACATATATGCTGCTAATTAAGTGTTGAGGAAACACCACACTTTCTGCTTTCCCCTGTATTCTCTCAGTCATCAGGATTATATTTAAATGTGTGATGTCTCATACTTTCTCTCTCCCATAAACACCCACAGTCAGACATATGGAGCTCATCAGGCATGAAAGGGCAACCACGTGCACTTTCCTTTCCGCTTCTCTGAATCATTAAGACTTTTGGGAGAAGCATCTTCATCATCTCTCCGGTAATTTCTGCAGGTATATAAAGTTTAATTATGTCTCACTATATCTCATCATTCTTTTTCCAATCCAACTGCTTCCTACTGGCTTGAGCCTCTAAATTGTCTATTTTTGGACAACAAGCCAGGCTCGTCAGTCATTTCTGTTTTGTCCATTATGAGAACACAATTAATTTTACTATACCTCTTTAGTAGGGTCCAAAAGTCTGAGAGCTCTAAAGTGAAAATGCTTCTTTTTTGTATTTTTCTAATTTCATTCAATTTTCTCATTACAAATGATATTAAGTCAAAGCTTAACAATAAAAATGGCCTGAGGCCAGCTTGAGAGAGTTTAAGTGAACTGTCACTTTGTGACTTATTGGATCAGCACTTCGCTAATCATGCACATACAATCTTTTTACCCTAATTATCCAAATGTTTTTGGTGAAGAAGGCTTAACAGTTGATGAAAAAAAAAGCTTTAAATGTGTGAAAATGCATTATAATTATAAATAATATTTTTATTATTAAATAACTTTAAAATGTATATATAAAATGTGAAATTTATATATATGTATATAAATGTATATATATATGTTATATATATATGTAAATTTAAAATTATAATACTAATATTATATCTTCATCAATAATAAAAAAACACAAATTTTTATTAGTGACCTCGAAATAGTGCAGAATCGTAAAGGTGTCTCAGTCATCTTATTCATTTTACATCATAATGTTTTCTTGTTTTACATTTTTCAAAATCCTAAACTTTCTCTTTATTTATAAAATCGGTTTTGAATCTCAGATTTTGAGTTTGTGTACATATACTACGCAAAGCTGTACAGGAACCTGCGGTTTACATTTAAAGAAGTGTGACTGAATAAAAAAAAGTGAGCAACAGTGAAAGAATGACAGTTTCCCACAAAAATTTTCCAGCTCCCAACTCAAAGTTAACATGTTACTGCCGAGGGCAGACAGTGTGTTAACCTTTCTAACCTCTATCTGTATTACACACATTCGCGCACACGCACAGGAAGTCATTTATCCAAGCACACTCATTAAGATTTCCATGTATTAGCATTTAGCAGTCGCTGCTGGGCAATAGTGCTGCAATCGCTCGTGTTTAGAGATGCAGATGTATTAGAGCGCCGTGGTTTAAGGCGCCGGCCCATGGCCTAAACAGCCTCGTGACTGAACCAACCAGTTCCTGATTACCGGGCCATTACCCCAATTACACTGCCGCATACAGCCACAGGGGCCCGATTGCTGGGTGAGCGCGTGTGCTCACTCGTGTGTGTATTTGTTTACCTGTTCGTTAGCTGGGAGCTATTCAGCTTCATTAGTGAGCATTCACGCTTGCTACAGTTGTAATTGCTGTGTTTTCCCGCCACAGTCCGCAGCCACATTCCAAACTCGCCCCAACACAGCGGCTTTAACCGGAGCGAACACACCCCTACACAACCCAGATATTCGAAGCATCCCAAAGCCAACAACCGCACACCCCACACATCCCTGAATATCTGAGATTCTACCAGCATTGTAAGGACAAAAAGCATCTTTTAGCCCAAACCAAAGTCCATGTGCTGTTTTCCAGAATCCGTATATGAACAGCCCAAAACCTTTAATTACACACCCGATAAAAAGTCTTTAATGTGACTGAGTTATTGCGACCTAACAAGGGAATCTGCGGCTTTGTCCTGTGCCACAACACCCACTCCATTATCTGCTATAAAAATAACAGTGAGCTGGGAGAGAGAAAGAGAGAGAAAAGAGAGAGAGAGAGACAGAAAGGAGGACAGTAATGATCATTACAGACGTCCATGTTGTCCTTTTCTGCCATGGATGCTGCAGGGCGGGTGGGTGTCATTTTTTGTGTGCAAAGTCTATACCGCATTGATTAATGCTAAGCTCTCTCTCTCTCGTTCATTATTTGAAATTCTTGCTCATCTAGCTATTGGCCTGGCCCCAGTAAACACACTGCTGTATGATATCTGTGTGTGAGACAGCGAGAAAGCGTGCAGCTTATATTTGCAGCAGAGGTGTAAAGAGTACCTAAAAACCATACTTGAGTAAAAGGCAGCTTACATTACTGTCGTCATCATCACTAATCAGAGCACCAAGACAGAGCAGGACAGCAGACTATTGAAAGCCTGTTACAGACACAAGCCAAGACCAGTGTCTGCCTGTGTTTGAAGAGCCACAACAAACCCACAGTCGATTTTTTTTCCACACATGCATTATGCAAAGGGTGTAGAATAGATGACTCTTTGTGTGCACTGAATGTATTTTTTGCTTGTATTATTATTTGGGTCAGTGACTTCATGCTCATTTTTATCTATTAATGTATTCAGAAATGCATTAAAATGCAGTTCGTATATACAGTGGTTTCAGTAAACCTCTTCTGTGATGAACATGTTTTTACTTTTTGAATTGAAATTCATTTTGAAGTTTGAACTTTTTTTTTAATTAAAATTGAATTTTTTTACTTTTTTGAAAACGAAACTGCTTTGCTGTTTATTAATATATGAAAAACCTTTGCAAATCAAAGCCATGCAGTGCAACCAAAATGAAAAACATAAAACTATATCATAGAGAAGAACCCTCTGTGTCAAGGTTGATAAGTCTCCTAAAGTATCACATAATTTGACCTGGTAATGACAAGGTTCAGGTTGTAAAATGTCATGTGGTGCGACTGCCCAAACATAGTGGTATTTATGAATTATTCATTCGTGATAATTGTAAAAGAAAACCATAAAAAGTCAATGTAAAAACATTTTGGAAAATATTGATTTTATGTAACATTTTTAATGTTTTTAATGGAGTCTCTTATGCTCATCAAGGTTTTATTTATTTGATCACAAATACAAAAAACTATTATTGTGAAATATTATTTCAATTTCTAATATTGGTTTATTTTTTTAATATACTTTAAAAAAAAAAATTTTTTTCTATGATGCAGTGCTGAATTTTCAGTGTCACACAATCCTTCAGAAATCATTCTAATATGCTGATTTATTGTGTTGAAACTGTTGTGCTGCTTAATTTTTTATAAAAAAAAAAATTGGGGGGAACCTGTGATACAGTCTTGCTGAATAAAAGTATTAATTTCTTTAAAAAAAAGAATGAAAAAATGTACTGACCCCAAACTTTTGAATAGTAGTGTATATTGTCATTTCTATTTTGAATAAACAGTGTTCTTTTGAACTTTTTATTTATTCAAGAATCCTGAAGACAGTGCCACAGGTCCCAAAAAATATTAAGCAGCACAACTGTTTCCAACATTGATTATAAATCAGCATATTAGAATGATTTCTGAAGGATCATGTGACACTGAAGACTGGAGTAATGATGCTGAAAATTCAGCTTTGCTTCACAGGAATAAATTATATTTGAAAGTATATTAAAATAGAACACTGTTATTTTAAATTGCAATAATATTTTACAAAATTAGTTTTTTTTCTGCATTTTTGATCAAATAGATGCTTGATGGGCATAAGAAACTTATTTTAAAAACATTAAAAATCTTACTGATCCCAAGCATTTGAACGACAGTGTATGTCTGTTTTGTAGTCTATTTGTGCAACCTGTAAATTGTCAGTCAAATGTGGTATTTAGAGTCCCATGCCATCTCATTTTAGTCTTTACACACTGTGCCCATTGTATAGCGTAGAATGTGTTCTGCTTGTTGTTGTTCTTGCACTGTCAATCCAGTCCAATTCTACAGAAGAAATGGCCGATGCTGATTTTCTGCAATTTATTTGCACATAAAATGAACTAGTCTTGTCTTTTGCCTGCTGTTTCTAAATGTGTTTCTGAATGTTATGACTCCTGCTAGACAGCCGAGCAAGAGTTAAACTCCCAGCTCGCTCTGAATGCAGCACATCAATTTAGATGAACTTAATTAAGCAATCATTTGATCTGATTCATTTGATGTTTTCATTGCAAGGGCCAAATTTACTATGGAACTCAAGCATGATTTCATCAGTGGCTTTTAACACCGTCCCATTTTTTTTAACGTTCACTCTCTCTCTCCGAAACAAATACCACCACAACCTCAATAACTAAAAACATAAATCAAAAGCTGATCTAGCGTCATAAAGATCTGCTCTCCATAAAATTTAACGAGACCACTATGCCGATAAAAGCTATGTGTTAAAGGCCCTGACATTTCATAAATCAGCTAAATATTACATTAGTCCCATCAGGCTCTCTGTTTGCATGCACATACATGAGAAGCTGTGCATCTGACCATCACACCCCACTGTACCCTTCTGTCACAGCTGCTATGGAGACGGAGGGTGGATCTGACAGTGTAGTGTCATGGCAACCCTCTCTCAAGTGACAGCGGATCAATATGCAGTGTTAAGTAAAGAAACAGCGACTGGATGCATATGAGTGAAGTCTGTCATGAGTGCACTGACACCGAATCAATGTGTCTGTCTAGTTCATGAAGAGTTCATTTCCCTCCCTCAAACGCTCCCTTTATCTAATATACCGAGACAAATCAGTGGCATTCACTGAGGCATGTGAACAGAGCTGTTGATTTGCGATATTTAAAAGTGTGTGCTGGTTAAATATCTGGGCTGGTATCTGAGCCATCAACACTGATGAGAATAGATCTATTGGTACCACAAGAAATGTGCTCACTTTAGTTCTTATAATACTAGCTACTATTGAGATATTATCATTAATACAATTAAAATGGACGTTATTGTAATGATTCACTTTTTTTTAACTAAAAATAATAGGTATTGTGGGTGAAAAACGTTTGGAAAAAGAATATAAAAATACTATAGGATTTATATAAAATAACTAAAGGTATACTATAGTTGTATGTATTTTAATAACTATTTAGTTTGATATTTGTTTGAATTTGCTTAAACATTGTATCATAGCAGAAATGTCCTTTTCTTTTCCTTTAAAAGTGAATGTTAAGCTGTTTATTTAAAAAAAGAGAAACAATTATGAAATTGTATTATATAAACCATTAACCATGTAACCATTTTATTTTATTTTGACTTTTTTTATATATATTTTGATAGCACTAATATTAAGTCATATCTATCTATCTATCTATCTATCTATCTGTCTGTCTGTCTGTCTGTCTATAATAGAAACATTATTGTTTTCTTCTGTAATTCAAATTATTTTTTATATCTTTTTGTAATAAATGAATAATAAAATATAAATAAATAAATTAGGTTCAACAAAGTAAAAAAAAAAAATTAGACACACACACACACACACACACATATATATATACACACACACACACGCTAGAATATATTATATATGTTACATATTAGAAAACGTTTTAATTAAAATTACTTCTAGATGTTTTTATATTTTATCTTATTTTATTAAAACTTATTTTGTTATATAATTTTATTTCAACAAATGTAGGTTCAAACAATCTTTCCAAATATACTCCAGATGTACATATCTCTGATTTGTAATCACAGAAATAAATGACAAATTAGTAATTAATACTGAATACAAATTTAACCAGAGACATTTTTGTGAAGTATTGACGGTTTTTAGATTAAAAAAAATAAAAAATCACGATTTAATAAAAAATAATCACTGTTATGATGGCCATTTTAAAAATGCTGAATGATATCTAAAATAACACAAGGTTAACGAAACACATTTCTTGTTTAGTTAAAAATGCATTTTTTTTATGAACATGACAGCAATGAAAGAGATTAAGATGTGTTTTGGCGAACACGCTAAAGTATGTTCTCCCCCAGCTCTTGTCAGAAAACGCTGTCAGAGTTGTCATAGCTGATTATGTAGGCCATGAAGGCATTCACAACACTGAGTCGACATGGCATGTCAGCATTGAACAAATAGCCTATATGTTTATTTAAGGTTAAACTGCATTAGGTCAGAGACTGGCTGGCACTAGTCATTTTTGGAAATGTCAGGTCCATAGCAGCTATGGGCCTAATGACTAATGTTTCTCAGGCTGGCCTACAAACAACTACACCGGTCTGTGCCTCAGCACAATAATAATTTGAGAGGAATGAGGAAACGGGCCATCTTTTATAAAGCCATAATAGTTTCGCCACACCTGCTGCCAGCTACCTGGTCATGTGACTTTTTGCAAAAGCAATAGCCAGAGGCAGGAACGTGGCGCTACAGGTGAGCTCTGATAACCATCTGGGCCATAATGGTTAAAAAAGGCGACCAAATGATGACTCAATACTTGAGACATTCTCTTTATGTCTGATCTCAGAGACAAAGATGAATTGTCCATGAATGAATCTTATCTTTGTCTGTATCTGGAAGAGAATTGAAAGAAATGTGCTAAATTTCTCATAACAAAAGGCCGAGATGTCTGACTACCGAAACTAAAATCCTCATACAAGTGACTACCCACCCCATCCAGTTTATACAAAGCATACAATCCGGTATTTCCTGTCCTGAGGCTCAAGCTTTAACAGAAAAGGTCAGATTTTTTGACCGCCTACAGCACATACAAGCCTTATCTTTTAATATCCATAAAGAAATGGGTTAGCAGCTCAAATGGTCTGGAAGCTATGGCTAGATGTGCCCTATAAAAACTGGAACAACTGGAAACAAGACATTTATCCAGCATCCAGTGCGTCTGCAAACTGCTGACAGGAGACTGAACTGCGAGAAGGAGTGTGTATGACTTTTTCTGGGCGGCCCGTTGATCCAGATTGACGTTTGTGCGATTGAGCTTAGCTCGGGTTGCGAGTGTGTGTGTTTGTTTGAAGCTCTAGAAGTCCTGCCGAATAAATAAGTAAGCGAGCGGCCGTCAAGCCTGATGAGGAGTTATTTCTGAAATACTGCATGTCGCAGAGCACCCTGCTCTGTTTGGGCTGCAGGGCATTCTGGGGGATCTCAGTCTGAAATGCTCTGGCCATGACCACAGTTAGATAGAGCAAGCACTGTCCAGTCATACACATCAAAAACTGTCTCTTACTAACATACTGATAAGCTGAAAATTATTTTCATGTTATGGTTGTTAAATTAGCATATTTCTAAAAACAAAACAAAACAAAACAAATAATGCACAAAAAATGATATCCAATAGTTTTATAGTTTTAAATAAATTCATGTATCACAACATAACAGTGTATATGGATATAAAATGGATATTAATTGTGAGATTTGTTACATTTAACAGTGAATGTATTTTATTTATTAAATTATTAGTGTTTTTTAGTGTCAAAGGTAGTGGAAATATGAGTAATGTCTATCTATCTATCTATCTATCTATCATCGTCTAGACACATTTAATTGATCAAAAGTGACAGTAACATTTTTTTATAGTGTTAGAAAAAAATTCACAAAAATGCTGATCCTGAAAAAATGCATTGTGGTTACCACAGAAATATTAAGCAGCGCAACTGTTTTCAACATTGATAATAATAATAAATGTTTCTTGAGCACCAAATCAGCATATTAAAATGATTTCTGAAGGATCGCGTGACACTGA
The DNA here is from genome assembly GCF_001515625.1 of Sinocyclocheilus rhinocerous. NCBI lineage: Eukaryota > Metazoa > Chordata > Actinopteri > Cypriniformes > Cyprinidae > Sinocyclocheilus > Sinocyclocheilus rhinocerous. The sequence continues at coordinate 625,880 of NW_015654513.1, forward strand.
AGACTGGAGTAATGGTTGAATGAATATTCAGGTTTGACCTCACAGGAATAAATTACATTTTAAAATATTGTAAAACAGAAAATGATTATTTTAAATTGTAATAATATTTCACAATATTACTGTTTTTACAAATAAAATAAATGCAGCCTTGTTGAGCATAAGAAACTTCTCAAAATCATTAAAAAATCTTATATATACACACACACACACACACACACACACAATCGACCAACCAATACAGTACATTAAATTGATAAGTTCTCATAGTAACATAGTACATTAAAAAACAATTTTGATTCCTGGTGGACTGATAATACTGTAGCTGCATTGTTGTCAGGCAGTCTGACTGGACAGTCGCCGAACGTGCTGTGGGCAGTCGTGAGTGTACAATCTGAGGCTGACACTACATGTACCTTACCCATCAATGAGTGCAAAATCGTACCCGCCATCACACAAGCACACATTAGAGCACGGCAGTTTGGCTTTGCGATCACGCAGGGTTGCTGGCATGTCACCGCTCCACAAAAGCAGCAGGAGCGTTTGTGTGTGTAGAGCGGTCTAACTCTGCCCTTTCCAGCTGCAGAAATGAGACGAGGACAGGGGCATCTGAGAGAGAGCAAGAGCCAAAAGGCTAGGCAATGAAGGACAAGAGAGGAGAGAAGGAGAGCGAGAGAGGAAAAAGAGAGGGGGGAGCAGTGTCATCTCTCTGCCCGCTGGCCTTCCTAGCTGTTGTTCTTTCTTTCTGCTTTCCCCTTCACATTTCATCTGCCTTCGCCCCACCACAGACCCCTCGTTCTCTCAGTCTCGGTGACTCTCTCTTTCTCCCCCACGTTCCCCTCCTATTTTTCTCTGTGACTCAGTGAAACAGGTCAAGTGTTATTGAATTTCCCCTCCAGCTCAATCTGCCACACAAGACATTACTCTATTTAAAGGGATAGTTCACCTAAATATGAATATTGTGTCATCATTTACTCACCCTAATGTTGTTCCAAACCTGTATGATTTTCACTGTATGGACAAAAAACACTAAAACATTTTTTTAAATATCCACAAAAGATTTGGAACGACATGAGGGTGAGTAAATGAAGACAGAATTTAACTTTTTGGGTAAACTGCCCCATTAATTGTGCTTTTTTTTGTCCTTTTTGGAGCTTGGCAGGCTGTGGTCTCTCTCCATTTTTATCGCTGGTTAGAAAAAAGAATGTCGCCAAGGTTTAGAATGACATTAGGGTAATTGATGACTATCCCTTTAATGGTGCTTCTTTGTCCTTTTTGGAGTTTAGTATGCTGTGGTCTTTGTCCATTTTCATTGCAGGTCAAAGAAGAAAATATCGAAAGCTTGGAATGACATGAGGGTGAATAAATGATAACAGAATTTTCATTTTTGAGTCGACTATCCCTTCAATGGTGCATGTTTTTGTAATTTTCAGGCCTTGGTACTCCATAGTTTCCATTCATTTTCATTGCAGTTTGGAAAAAAGAAAGTTGTGAAAGTTTGAACGCACATGAGGGTGAATAAATGATGAAAGAATTCAAATTTTGGGTGAACTATCAGATTAATTGCGCTTTTTTTGTGTCCATTTTGGAGCTTGGTAGGCTGTGGTCTCCATCCATTTTTATCGCAGGTTAGAAAAAGAAAGTTGAAAAAGTTTAGAACGACATTAAGGTGAATAAATGATGAACAAATTTCCTTTTTGGGTGAACTATCCCTTTAATGGTGCTTCTTTGTCCTTTTTGGAGCTTATAGGCCGTGGTCTTTGTCCATTTTCATTGCAGGTCGAAAAAAGAAAGTTGCAAAATCTTGGAATGACATGAGCGTGAATAAATGATAACAGAATTTTAATTTTTGGGTCAACTATTCCTTTAATAGTGTGTGTTTTTTATCATTGCCAGGGCTTGGTAGTCCATAGTTTCCATTCATTTTGATCGCAGGTTGGAAAAAAAGAAATTATCTCTTTAACACATTGACAGAGCACATAAAAACTCCCAATCACACAGATTGTGCAGGGTAGCTCGTCATTACTGGCCTATCACATTTTTGTAATCAGCCATCGGTGCTTCATTTGATGTGTGGTCCATATACACACCATAAGGGCTGTGGAATTGACTCTGCAGGGAAGCAGATCGGCTGAAGTGTCGTCCAGTACAATCATAGCCATGAATATGGCTCATGCAGTCGATTGTGTGTGAGCATTGAAGGGTGACAAGATGTTTCTGAGTACTGTGATGTGGAATAGATACGCAGAGTGCTGTGCAGCATGTCATTGCAGACCCATTATTTGATGGTGCAGAAAAGATTGTGTGGTGGAAACAAGCTGTAAATAACTGCTGTTGAAGTGTAGACTTTTAAAAGTAAACGACACCATCTTTCTCTGAAGGTGGCATGAATGTTTAAACCTGATGGACCTGTTTAATTCAAATGTTTTAAATAACAAAAGACGACTTTTAATGAATGTGACCTTTTGAGGATAATGTAACCAGTTACCACAGCACTCTAATTTAAGGTGAATGCAAATTATTTGATGAACAAAAATCACTGATTCATTCTTGTAAGTACAGAATAGTTCTAGAAGGTAATTAATCTGCTTATTGAATATTGACATCTGGATTCTCAGTCGATTGCATCTTATTAACCTCTTTATGTTCCTAAGACAAAATATAATAATGAAATTCTGCTCTGATCAAAATAGCCATTAATTTCATGCACTGCAGTCTAATGCAGTTCAAGGATAAGCCTGATATATTTCTAAACGGATCCAGGAACAGAGAATATGAACAATACACAGGCTGATGAGAAAATAGATCATTTAGGTATCAGTGTAGTTCAAACATTTTAAAATAATTTAAAATGGATATAACATTTGTATCAATTTTTATACATCTTTGCGCTACTTTTTCCATACAGTCTCTTTTTACCATCTGCTTTGCCATCACAGGAATAGGTTACATTTTAAATATTTAAAAATAGAAAACTGTTATTTAAAATTACAATAATATTTCACAATGTTACAGTTTTAACTGTATTTTGATTTTTTTTTTAAATGAAGCCTTAGTAAGCATAAGAGACTTCTCTCAGAAACATAAAATATCTTACCTCGCCCAACCTCAAAATTTCGAACATTAGTGTTTGTATAATTATCTTTTTTTTATAATATATTTTTTTGGTCATTATGAACTGTCTCTTTATGGAAAAGAGTGTGAATCTTTGGTGTTCCACATGAAAAATAACAGCATGTGGATTTGGAATGGACATGACGGTGTGTAAATAATAAATGTTGATTTCTGGATGAACTATTCCTTTTAACATGAAGAGTACGAGTTCAATGACAAAAAATAGTGGTGTGCTACGCTAAAATGACTAACCATGTCTTTGATATTGTGATGCACAGTCCTCCTCGTGTCTGGACGCTGGACTGTTCAGTGAAGTGGATGGTTTTGATGCGATATCGAGCGGTGGAGTGTATGTCTGGACTAGTTGTTTAGCGTGGAGGATAACGGTGGATGCTGTGGAATGGTTGGACTGAGTGTTTGAACCAGTCAGGCAGAAGTGAGCAGCACTGAAGCTGCAGAAATGACCAGGACGAGGGAAGGGAGAAGAGAAAGCGCGCTCTGCTGGGTTGTCAGATGGATTATTTCAAAGCATCCCACACTCATTCATCCACATCACTTCATCACTATCCACAACCTCTCCAAAATGCAAGAAAGAGAGGGATGGGTGAGAAATGGGAGGAGCTGTAGACAGACACTGATATAAGAACAGCAAAGAGAAAACGAGGAGAGGAAAAAGAGTGATAAGAAAGTGACAGTTCACCCAAAAATGATTTTTTTTTTTTACTGTACTCACCCTTATGTTGTTCCTTAATTTCCTCTGTGGACCAGAACGGAGACATTTTAAGCAACATTTTAAGCTTCAAAAAGACCACAAAAGGACTATAAACAGTATTATGAAAACATTCTTCTAAATGAATCAGTTTGGTCCGAGTCATAAAAACACTCTGGGATGCATTTCCCAAAAGCATTGCTAGACAAATACGGTCACAAGATTTGTGGTTAGCAGTCCAATGCTTCAGTGTTTCCCGAAACCATAATTCCACCAAACGTTTGCAAACAGCATCACAAAGTTCGGAAATACAGCATAGCTTATAGATCATGTTCTTTCTCAAAATAAGCAAGCTAACAGTACAGTCTATATCTTTCTTTCCTCATACTGTATACACAAATTTAATTCTACATCATTTATTTTGTCAAGAGAATTAAAGTACTGTTTTTGAAGAGTACACCTGTGAATGTGCTCTAGTAACCTAAAGGAAAAGTGGAGTGTGATGTTAGAGGGAATCCGCGATTTAATCAAACATGTAAATAAAGTAAAACAACGGAGAACAAAAATAGCAGTGTATTCCTCAGATGCCATGTTATTTAACCATTAATTTGAACTCAAACCAACAAATTAGCAGAAGTTATTACTCCACCATCTGCGTGATATTATTGACAGTTCTATATTGTTCAACCAACGTGGTCTGAACAATGAATTTGGGACAAAGTTACTACAGTTTCAGGAAACAGTCATGACTAGCTAGTTGATTTCTCCATCAAAGCATTGTACCATGGTAGTAAAGCAGTGAGCTGTGTTTTTGAAACACTATCCAGAATAATTAATAGGACTGATTCGGTTCAAAGACTCCTTCGAAGACTATTATATCGCTCACTAGACCTGTTGGCCACTTTCATAACACTTTTATGGTGCCTTTTCTGAAGCATAAATATGCATGTCCTTATTAACTGTATTTGTATTGGAAAGAGTGACCAGCGTAGTCTTGATTTATTTTTCTTTTTGGGTTCTATGAAAGAAGGTTTGGAACAACATGAGGGTGAGTAAATGATTAATCATTCCTTTAATCTTGCTTGTAGATATACAATATAATGCCGTTTCAGTGTGTGGAATAGTGTATGAGAGGGGTGCTTTGTGTATCACAAGAGTGGCAATGTGTGCTTGCCTTTTGGAAGAGGGAAAAGTGTGTGTGTGTCCGTTCAGAATGCACTGAACACAAACAGTCGTCCTCCTTTCATCTCACACTCTGTTTTTGCAGGTGGGCCGTCTCTCAGGGGAGGGGATAGAATGAGTGAGAGACTACAAGACAATTTCCAAGTCTTCTACACACTAAAAAGCAAGAAATACACAATTTTTGGTATATATATA
>NW_015654513.1:631156-654016 GCF_001515625.1 Sinocyclocheilus rhinocerous
TGGTATATATATATATATATATATATATATATATATATATATAGCAGCAGAGGTCCACTCATGTAACACCTTTGGGATATCTTTCTCATCACTCATACCGGCTATTTTTCTTCCTGTGACAACCCCAATGTCAGCAGAAGGCCAGGACTACTGCTGCCTTCTAGTTGTTTGAGAATGATCGTGTTTATGAGAGGAATGCCACCATAATTCTGTAATTGCTAGTGGGGTTTTCTGGAAGCTCTGACTTTCTGAGTTTAGGGTGTGTCAATTTAAGAATAGTGGCGGAAGCAAATTGGTATTGGTCTTGTTGTCTATACTTATGTACTTATGATGGCTATATTTATTTTGCAGTTTTCTCTGTTCATGAAGATTAGAGTCTAGATTAGAGAATTGAAGGAGAGCGGGTTAAGATGTTTCATGTGCAATATTTGTCACATGATTGTTCTGAAAGGCCAGTATATAAAGTTTGCTTTGATAGATTCAGATGAGAAAAATGTTAAGCAGTTTATTATACTAAAAACTGATTTGTTTTGCGTCGGGCAGCGCGCCGACATACAGCGCCATTGCACAACGGGCGTATCGAGTTTGAGTTCCAGCTCGCAAACCTTTTTTCGGTCCTGCCCCCTCTCTCTCTCTTAAACACTTAAACGCCAAATATAACCACAATAAAACGCCAAAAATAAAATCTTTTAAAAAAAAACAATAATTTGTTTTGCATGTCAAAGTAAAATATTTATACTGTGGTTCAAAAGTTTGGGGTCAGTAAAAATGGTCTCTTATGTGCACCAAGAATGTGTTTATTGTAATTCTGTAAAAATAGTTATATATTATTAAGATTTAAAATAAACATTTTCATTTTTAATATATGTTAAAATGTAATTTATTCCTGTGATGGCAAAGCTACATTTTCAGCATTATTACTCCAGTCTTCAGTGTCACATGATCCTTCAGAAATCGTTCTAATATGCTGATTTAAAGAAATATTTCTTATTAACTCAGCTGAAAACAGCTGTGCTGTTTAATATTTTTGTGGAAACGATTATACATTCTAGTTAACTGAATTTGTCCAATCAAATTAATCCAAGTCTTAAAATATACATCATGTATACTAGTGAATTTCTATTGCATAAAATCGTTTCTAAGAATTATTAAATTAAGCATTTTTCCCAAAATGGTAGCTGTGAGGTACAGTTTGTCAGATGTGTCAAGAGTAAGCTGTGCATTTGTGTGTGTATAATATGCTTAAAGCATCAATTACACACCTAATGTGCATCCTTTCTGCTTCATTTTGTTTCACTAGCGCTACAAATCCTTCCAGTCTTTGTCAGAAGTGAATAAGACAGAGACATGAAATTGGCCACTGCATCCACTCATTTCAGATCTTGAATGCACATCTCATCATAACCACAACTCATAAGTGGGAACTTGAAGGAGCATACCTGACAGAAAGAGAAACAAAGAGAGCGAGACAAAGAGCCGAGAGCAGATAATGGTTACAGAGTCAACACAGAGTACTGGTGTTGTTACTATGGCTACCTGTCAGATCGAGGCTATATCATCATCCCTGCTGATTGATTATGTGTTCTGTCCCCTCTTAACACGCGCCGCCATCAACCAATCATTTCACTTAAATGTCAGTGTGTGTAAAAGGTCACTGGATCTTCTACCCGTGGTAACAACCCCATCAAGGAAGAGTGGCAAACAGAGTGTGAATTACTCTCCAGTACCAACTGATCAATCATCCATAATCAAAGCAATTGATAAGGTCAGACAGGCCACCAGAAGAACCCCCGTCGGGCCTAATCTATCTATTCATCTGTTATCTGTGTGTGATGTCGTAGCCTCCGGGTGCCCACGGGAGACGAGGGATACCAGACGATCCTCACAGCCTGACAGCTCAGGGCAACCCGGGTCAATCCAATCTCCCACTGAGCGCGGGTGCGTGCACACACATGTCCAATTCACGGAAACACTACAGATGACAGAAGTGTCAGAGCTTCAGGGCCAAATCACACCAGCGCATCCTCACTTTTCACTCGGGCCTTCATTCCACTTGCTTTTTCATCTTTCCTAAACCGTCCCTCTCCATGACGGGGAATAAAAATAGAGCCTTCGGACCAGACTCGTCGCTCGCTATTAACCACACATTCATGTATGAGGAATTTAAACAGAGGTTTGTGTGTGTGGTTTTTTTTTTAGAAGGGGTTTTTTTTTGGTGCATGATATGATGAACCCGGACCACCACGACAGGGCATATACTCTCAGTCACGGCCCCAAAGTGACACTGCGTTTCCTTATCCTGACATCATTTCCCACTTTAACATCTGTCTCGTGGCACTGTGAACTCCTAAACCTCAAGGGGGTGCGATATGACACTGTTTTATTTAACAAAAGGCACAGAGAGTGGTTGTGTAGTGTCTGTGTATTGTTCTGACAGAAAGTATGAGATGAGCTTCTCAGTAATCCAGAATCTTTGCTTTTGGCCCAGTCCATAATATAGGCTATTTAAATTCCATTTATAGCTTCCATATAGCAAATATGCCTGGCATAACTAATACTATTTAGTTGTAATAAATTACAACACTACCGGTCAAAAGTTTGGAGTTAGTACAATTTTTTTAAAGGTGGGGTAAGCGATTTCTGGTAGCCAATGTTGACATTTGAAATCACCAAAACAAACACACCCCTACCCCAAAATTGTCTCGCCTCTATTTTGATAGCTCCGCCCCTCACATACGTAAGCAACCCAGGCAACGATTAGTTCTGTGAAACAAAGCAAAACCAATGTTACACAGTGTCTACACCGGACACGAGTGGCGCGGCGCGACAAAATACTATAGAACTCATTATAATCAGTGATGCCATCTACACCATAGATCAGGGATGCCCAAACTCGGTCCTGGAGGGCCGGTGTCCTGCAGAGTTTAGCTCTAACTTGCCTCAACACACCTGCCGGGAAGTTTCTAGTATGCCTAGTAAGAGCTTGATTAGCTGGTTCAGGTGTGTCTAATTGGGGTTGTAGCTAAACTCTGCAGGACACCGGCCCTCCAGGACCGAGTTTGGGCACCCCTGCCATAGATATATATACATATCCATGGTCTACACTGGATGCGGCGTTCTATTTATGATGTATTGACACAAATTTCAAATGATTTTCAAGACAGACTTTAGCTGTTGGGGCGCAGACACGGTGTTACTCACCTATCGAGAAGAAGCAAAGCAACCTCGGCGTCCGATCGCAGGCCTTCCGCTCCTTGAGTTCTCTCCAGCGCTGGAAAGCTGATCCAATATTACACGGGTTCTACTTCTTGCCTTATTGCCTCAAGCCTTCTTTTGTTCCGCAGACGTTTTCCTCTTTTGTTTTTTATCCGCCATCTCTATCTTTCTGTCGCTCGGCTCGGACTGAGCGCTCTCTCCTCCACATCATGAGTAGACACGCCCCTTACTGCAGATTGGCTACAAGTTTGTTTTGCTAGTCGGCCCGAATTTCTAAAGCGTTTTTGAAAAATCGCTTACCCCACCTTTAATTAAAAAGTTTATTCACAAGGATGCATTAAATTAATCAAAGGTGACAGTAAAGACATGTTTAATGTTAATCTGGATTTCCACAAAAATACTAAGCAGTGCAGCGGTTTTAAACATTGATAATAATAGGAAATGTTTCTTGAGCAGTAAATCAGCATATTAGAATGATTTATTATGAATCATGTGACACTGAAGACTGGAGTAATGAAAATTCAGCTTTGCGATTACAGGAATAAGCGACATTTTAAAACGCATTCAAATAAAATAATTTTAAATTAAAAACAATATTACTGTTTTTACTGTACAACACTTTTAAACAGTGGTGTACACTGAATAAAATAGAGTTACTATTTAAAATAGGATTGTAATATAATTTAATGCACTTATGGATTACCCCCAACCCACATCTGGTTTTATCAGAATATGGATACAAAACATATTTTTGTCATTGTAGCAGATACAGATATACAGATGATGGCTTTACTGACTATCCTGTGATGTGAAAGGCAGCAGAAAGGAAAAATTTCAAACCAATATCATGCTTTCAAGAGCTCTGCAAAAGGAATTTGTCAATGGTAAAACCTCTACTATACTATAATGACATACAGTATTACTGTTTTTTTCCTAATACGATAAGGGTTTTGTAGAAATGCACTATTAGTAGTAATCCATACTAAATTTACTTGAAGCTAGCAGTATTCTGCTGGTCATGTGATCTCAGCATGACGATCTCCATTAAGTGGCCTGCTCCATATAAAATAAATCAGCTTTAATTAAGGTACTGATATGACTGGAGTCTCTTCTCACATCATTTTAAACATTTTTCTGAAAGTGAAAGTGAATTGACTAAATAACGCTGTAAATCTTCCTAATATAAGGGTTTGGAATGACGAGAGAGTAAATGACCAAATTTTCATTTTTATGTGCACTATCCCTTTAAGTCTGAATCGTTTTCATTGAGGAAAAAAAATGACCGAGTGCACCTTGAAGTTCACATCTGTGTTAGGCCATGATTGTGTCTCAGGACAAGTGGAACACACCATTACACAGTAACATAAAGCTATTAGCATGATACATTCAGCTAGTGTTGTGGGAAGAGAGAGAGAGAGAGACAAACTAAGAGAGGAAAGCGGCAGCTGGTCCTCACTCCAGGTTGCAACTCAGAGCAATTAGAGCAGGCAGATGGCTAAATGGCCGAGAAAAAAAACCCCTCCAACTCCAAACGACAGTGACAAGTGTGCTAGGAGCACCGAGATTCTGACCCCGTCAACTGAAAGAGAAAGAGAGGGAATGGGAGAAAAAGGACAGAATCTAGGGCACAGCTACTTCTGGAGGAAAACGTCTGTTGTTACATTAACAGGCACATTTCTATCAGGGTCACCTGCTAATGCACACACACAGCACTGAGTGGAATTCTGCCTGCTGAATACCTTTATTATGACACCAACTCTTTCGGTTTCACTCCCCCCTCCTTTGCAAAGTGTGCTCTTGGTTAAATTTTAAACTGTTGAGATATGAGATCTGTTGCCTTTGTGTCAACAAAGAGGCTTTTTTGAGAGCAGAGTTCCTGTCGGGCTGAACTATGCTGAGGCTGTCAACTTTATAACCTGAAGGGGAGAAACTTGAATATGAACTCAACCACATTCCTGTGCTTTTTATATTGCATGTGGTTTATTTCTGACTTGCATAAAAACAAGTTTGTTTGTTTTGTTATGTAGTTGCAGCGGTACATCTGAAAGTGTGGACAAACAATAATCTAAAATGAGGAAATAATGACAAAAATTTTACTGAACAAAATGCTTCATAACAAGGTGTTTTTGATTTCATCATCAATAAAGATTAAATTAATCATGAGCACCATTATCATGCTTAATTAAAATAAACTACTGAAGAAAATATGACTGGGAAAAACTAATAATAAAAAAAAGAAAAAAAAAGAAAACTCAATTGTCAGTAATGTTAACAACATAAAGCATTCACAACATTGTATTGGTTTAATTTTGCTCTCTCATCAACAAAATACTATGGTTAACTATCTTAAGTTTATCTGCCTAAATGAAACTGGATAAAAACGAGAACGTCAAGACTATGCCATAACCAGAATAACTAAAGAAGTTAAAAATAGAGCTTTATGTGGACGCTTTATGTGTCGCTCTCTTGCACAGCCCATTTAGTTCTATTTCAGCCGGCGGTGTTATCTGTGACAGGTGACTTATCAACACACACACACACACACACACACACAGCTGAACATTCACAACCTAGCCTGAAAAACACTGCAGGAAAACCAAACAAGAGAGATTTGATTGAGCCCCAGAGCATTCAGCACAAACCAAGAACACCGTCAAATATCTGTAAGACTTTAATAAGCAACCAAATAAAAAAAAGACAATATTACAAAGACTGTGAAAACATTCAGACAACCAAAATAAAACCTAAAAGCAACGCAAGGCGGTAAAGCATTTAGTAGCATAGATGTGTTTTTTGTGTCCATGAGAGTTTGAGAGCGCTGCTCAACAGTTTATAGCACAAACACGTTACAGGCATCAATAAATCACTCAGAATAAAAACAATTAAAGCACAGATCGTTTAAAAAAAAAAAAACGAGAGAAAACAAAAAACAGTAAAATCAACTGATATAAAACTCATTAACATTTTACAATATGGTTCAATATGCAAACATTAATGCATTAAGAAACAAAAAAATTTAAATTTTTACAGCATTTATTAATTTAGGTTAATGTTCATTTCTGCATTTACGAATATATTTTTTACATTTCAAGTCGAATAAATTAACATTACCCAATGTATTATGAACAATCAATAGTAGCCTATATTTATAAATTAACATTAGATTCATAAATGCTGTAAAAATTGTTATTTCATGATACCTAATGCATTAAAATTAAACCTCATTATAAAGCATTACTAACTCAAAAAAAAAAAAGATGTATCCTTCATGCTCACAACAGTGAAGTACAATACACAAGGATGTGGCATCACCGTTTAGCTTTATGAATATCATGTTTATATATTTATACTATATACACAGGAGGGATGGTTTGTGACAGTGACATTAAGGCTTTTAAATGTGCGTGTGTATGTGTTTACCAGGACTGTGGAACATCTAAACCAGACAACAAGGGAAGACAGCATCGAGGAGAACGCAACATCCCATATTCTCAACTCCGCTACTTAAACCGTCTCCCATCGCAGAGGATACTTCCTTAATATTCTCAAGGCATCCGTTCCATCATTACGGAATTCCTGGAGGAGACGTTGAGCTAGAAGGTCAGTGCGTTCTCCTCTAATGAGAAGCTAAAGCGTTCTGCCTCTCAGAGCACGAGTGACAAATTCACTTCCTCTACTCACACATTCACTGATCGCGGTCTGACCTTTCAATCAGGATGTAAACTAGGCAGCGTCGAAGCCATGGCCTATTCGGTGCCAGACGGATCGGAGCGGCCCGTGTCAGACTGACCACCCTTTCAGAGGTGAGAACAACTTCTTTCAGCGGCATTGATCCAGACGTGGCACTAATAGGGTCACTGAATCAAGACAGAAGCCCAGGGAAAACAACACTACGGTACCCACTATGCCCTCGGAAGAGACGGACACTTATAGACTCAAGGGCAGTTGGTTTGACAGATGATTTAGAGGGAGAAAGAATACGTGTGTGTCTGTGTGTGTGTGATGTCCAGTTTAAATCACACTGTGTTCGTGTGTGAGACCCTGAGAGACTGGAGGAATAACTCACTGCCCTCGAGTCAGACACCACTTAACACGCTGACTCTCTCTCTCTCACACACACACACACACACACACTCCAACTACACCCCATTGAAAGCGTCCCCATGTGAATGTGTTTTGATACTAGATCGCGGATGTAAATATGTGATATGTGCTCTCATATAGTACTGTACGCACAGAGCCGTGGTTGACATGCGCAACATTCGACCTGGATATTCACCTCGCCCCGTCTCCGTATTTACAACATTTAGAAGTATAGATTTTTTCATTTTTAAGAAAAATAAAATGTGTACATACAGTAGTTTACAATCACCTCACATCGAACAATACGCACAATCTTTCACTCAGCTTCTTCATTTTATTTCCCATTAAACAAGGCAGTATATCTCACCGGCTGAGAGGAACGATAATAAAACAAGGAAATAACAGTATGCGATGCAAACTGTGGTGTCTGAGGAGAGGTATATTTAGCTGCGTGGCCATGGTAACCCTGGACTTGGGTTATAGTTATAAATATAGATTTGTTGATAACACTTTACAATAAGATTGAACTCATTAGCAATAGTTAATGCATTATACTGACTTTTATATCAATATAATATAATATAACAATATATCCACAGCATTTATTAATGTTGGTTAATAATGCCAATTTGGACATTTTTTACTTTTCAAGTTTATAAATCAACATTAGTGAGTGTATTATGTACAAACATTAATAATGAACGATAGTATATTAATAAATTACCATGAACTTAGATTAATAAATGCTGTAAAAGTATTGTTGGTTCATGATAACTAAAACCAATATTAACAAACTGAACAATATTGTAAAGTGTTACATGTGTGGTACACAATCCCTTTAAATTTAACTGTAACATATTACAATAAATTTAGTCGAATTCTTCCTTTCCGTCAGGGTTTAAAGTTCACTGTGAAAAAGGATGTAACCCTGACTTGCTGTTTTTTTTTTGCTACAGCGCTCTGCTACACTGTTTTACGACTGAATGCATAAGGAAATTGTACAAGGAAATCGGTAAAAAGCGCTGCCTTGAACTCATCTTTTCCTGACTAAATGGATTGTGGGTGAGAACGAACACACCATTTACTAATGTTTGATTTGATTTGATTAGCCCCGAAAAACCGAATGATTCACTGGTGAGTCATGTCACGGGATTGAGATACTGAGTGCTGTATAATGAGTGAACTGTGCACGTCATCTCGAGACAGATGAGCATGTGAGGATGAATTTACAGGAAGGAAGGCCACAGAGGCGTGGCTAGTTACTAATATTAGACATGACTGAGTGTATAACAGATCAAAAGCACTGGGCACATTTGACTCTTCTTCAAAATCTACACAATATGCAAGGTACAGCTTCCTCAGAGATGTAGGGCTGAGGAATGTGCTCTACCCAAACTCAGTTCATAGTTTGAAACCGGTTTAAGTGTGAAACCATGATCGATAGTAAATAAGAACAAGTTAAAACTATTACACAACAGCACAGTGGATTTACATATATAACTTCATGTGTGTGCATGTCATATATATCGCGCAGTGTCAACATCTGCAGTTTCGTATTACTCAGAATGTGTCACCATGACAACCAGAGCAATAATTAGGAATGGAAGCCTGACAGTCCTGTAATTAGTAGTCTCTATTTACTTCATCCGATCCTTCAATGTTTTAATCTGTGCTATATGCAGCATATTAATTCATCCATTCATTAACTCAATCCATCCATTAATCCTTCTCTCATGGTATTTGATGCCATAATTTGTTTTCACAATAAAATGAATATTCGTTAAGAGGAAGAAATTCAATCCTTCTGGAAGAGGTCCACGAACACCCTCCTAGAACCTCTTTCTGCTCTCCTCTTACACATAGACTGCAGTCCGAGAAATCACGGAGCCGTCCCTCTGGGACTCCATGTCATCATCTAGGTCATCAACGTGTGGGCGGAGCTGAAGGATGGGTCCGCCCCCACCAAAATGATCATATCGCTCATCTTCTTCTTCCAATTCATCGAATTTCTTCCTTTCTACCTCGTCCATCTCTCTACTAAGCAGGATATCCTCCGCTGTGTGAGTGTGTGTGGTCTCGAGCAAAGCCACGCCCCCCGGGTGCATGCCCTGATTGGTCGTTTTCTCGTTAAGCCCCACCTCTCCTCTGTAAATGGGCGTGTTGTTGTTTCCGTTGTTTCCGGTGCCGTTTTTGCTTGATTTGGCAGATCCAAAGAGGCGGGTAAAGGAGTCGTAGGGAGCACCGGCTGGCTTGCCGGTGCCACGGTAACCATGCTGTTGGCGGCGATTATGGAATACCAGGAAGTAGATGAGGACACCTAACAGTATGACGGCCAGAATACACGCGAAGATCACGCCTGCGATCACACCCGCGTTTGAGGGGGGAGGTGGTTGTTCTAGAGGCAGAAAGGTTAAAAAAAGAGAGAAAAGGAAGAAAAACAGAATTAAACAGAATTAGATTCACGGAAAGGAAATGGAAGTCAAATGTTTAAAGACCCAATGAAAACTCCAATTAGTGGCTTATAGTCCATCTGTATTATATTTGAAGCCTATATTTTAGCAGACAATTACTGATTACTCCTCATGTTCTAAACAGATTCCTGTCCGATCAAGTACAAAAAAAAATGGTTCATGATAATGATACAAGTCTTTCGATATGTCCTATGATGGCGGACATTTTTATTTATTTAAGTGACTTGAATCTTTTAAGTCAATAAAAAATTAACTGAACCAATTCGCTAACAGACACCAAAAAATCTTATTATCCTTTGTTAGAAAATGTGTATACATATTTTACAAATGAATAATTCTTACAACCCTTTTCCTCTACTTGTTGTGAACAAGACTTGCATGCCAAACTGAACAAACGCCATGCCCGTCTCATTCAGTCGGTCAGTAAATCACACTGTGTACTGTGTGCGTTAGTTCATTCAGTTCGTTCATATGATGACTCGTTAAATGACTCCCAGAGTTAAAGGGTTAGTTCACCCAAAAATTAAAATTCTGTCATTAATTACTCACCCTCATGTTGTTCCAAACCCGTAAGACCTTCGTTCATCTTCGGAACACAATTTAAGATATTTTTGATGAAATATGAGGGCTCTCTGACCCTCCCATAGACAGCAAGGTAACTACCACATTCAAAGTATTCTCGTAGCTTCGTAACTTTACAGTTGAACCACTGATGTCACACGGACTACTTTGTCGATCATCTTGGAGCCCTCAGAGAGCCCTCATATTTCCTCAAAAATATCTTAAATTGTGTTCTGAAGATGAATGAAGGTCTTACGGGTTTCGAAAAACACGAGGGTGAGCAATTAATGACAGAATTTTCATTTTTGGGTGAACTAACCCTTTAAGACCCAAAACAGTGGCTCGTTCAGTGAAAAGTGAATTTGTTTAGTATGTCCATCCCCCACCTCCAAAAAAATGAGTGCATGGAAGTAAAACAAGAACAATCTGTTTACTTAAAAGATGCATTAAAAAAAAAAAACACTAAATCATTCACGCAATAGGAAATATGTCAACATTCTCTAAGTGATTTCATGGGATCTTTACGAGACGGGGGGAAATTATATCCAGTTCCTCACACCCAGTCTGTGTTTAAATGCAAATGTGTGTGTATATGTTTAATCACGTGAATGCATGTGGGATGGTGACATTTCTGTGCAATTCCTTAAGGGGAACGGCTTTCCATAAGGCCAGTTTGCAGCATTCACACTTACACTGTAAAAAATAAGTGTAATTTTAACTGTAAAATTTAGTAAAAACGCTACGGAAAAAAAACTGTTAATAGGTTAACAGTAAGTTCCTGTACTATATACAGGGAAAAACTGTAAAATATCTAACCAGACATTTCATGTAATTTTACAGTAAAATGCTGTTAATTTTACAGTTTTTAGAAGTAAAAATAACAAATCAATGTATAATTTACAGTCAAAAACCGTAAACTGATATTCCCAGAATTCCCTGCATGACACTCCACATTTGAAAGTATTTTGTTTAAATAACCATGTTTTTTTAAATAGTTTTTGTTATTAGTTATGTATATTTGGGCTTTATGTTACATCTTCTGTTGTTTAATGAAAGTTTAATGCATTATTTAAGTATCATGTGTGTTACCATGATGGTGTTTTGTGTTTGCATGAATGACTCTGTGAACCTTCTATATATTAGTATATACTTCTGCTTGTGGCGAAGCTACTTGTGATGAGCTTTGATTCTTCATGTGGCTTTCTCTTTTACCACCTGCATTATTATGGCGGTTGTCAGTATGTTAAAGGTACAAAACAGATTTTAATAGCAGTGTGCATTGTTGAATTTACTGGTTTACATTCAAATTTTCTTGTTTGTAAATTACAATTTTATACTGTAAAATTTATTTTTATACCGTAAATGTGTTTACAGTTTTTCTGTATTTTTTACAAAATTATTCTGGCAACCACAGCTGCCAAAATTATTTTGTAAAAACTACAGAATTTTTTTTTACAGTGTACAACTGCACAATAAAGAAGGAAATACAGCACCAGCATGCAGCCTCACATAAAACAGAAAAGAGAGGATGATGGACAAAGGGACGAATGGCTGGTTGATGGATGGATAGACGGATGGATGAGAGGAAGGAAGGCGTAAGAGAGGAGGCTGTGATTGACAGGGGAGACAGCAGACAGACGCATCGGCCTTGAAGCCTCAAACACACAACAGCGCACAGCTTCTTCCTCAGTGCCCGGCGAATGCGTGTACGAGATGAAATTAGTGTGCGAAGACATGACTAGCACTGCTGAAAGAGAGCAGTGCATGTGTTAACACCCAAAATAAACATCATGATCTCGAACTCTATCATTTTTCATTGATTGTCATAGGTTTTTCTTGTGCATCTTGCACAGAAACACCTAACGGCAGAAACAACAGGAACACAATCATGTTTGACTGCCTCAGTCGCCGTGTTCCCGTTAGCCACCCACTGTGGCGTACTTCTCTCTCCCACACATACACCTCTACCTCCCACTGTTTCAGTCAGAGTGAGCGTGTTGTTCTGATCTTCGAGTCAATCTCTCACTGCCTGCCCGAGTCCTCTGAATTATACATGACAGTCTGATCATATAGCGGCCACACACACACCCACAGATCTACATGGCTTCATTAGGGGAAGATTTCACACTCAGAAACAGCCACAAAGGAGTGCTTGCCCATGCCGAAGCCACTGTCACAATGCCAGGGTGTTGGCACACGAGCGTGCTCCGAGCTGTTTTCAGCACAATGTTATGTGGTTTCTAGGGTGTTCAGAGTGGTTTCTAAAGAAGACAAAGATCAAGAAGTAGCAAATTTCTCATAAGCAATATTTAAAATAAAATAAAAATGTAATAAATATTACCTACTGCTTGACTAAACTGTAATCCACCGAGAAAGACTTAGGAATATTTTACGTAAATTTTCTGTCCCATAAGAAAGAGGCAGCTTAAAGTCGGCATTAAGTTAAAATTTTCAAATTCATTGAATTTTCCAATTCATCCATGCATGTTTCATTTTTAAAAATTAGCTTGACCTTGTAATTTTACCATCAAAATGTAATATCTTGACCTTCCAGTGACACGACAGACTTCTCTCTGGTGTCCTATGCTGGATTTCTCCCATCATTTAATCTGCGTAAACCCCACCCCTTTTTTACAGTCGACTACAAGTTCACATTCAGATCTGATTCCATTTCTGTATCAACCGATGCACAGCACAAGTCTGTGCCCTATATTTTTCCTGATAATTCATTTCACTCAGATGTATGTCACATAATGGCAGAAAAGATCTACCACTACTTCTGTTAAAAATTGCTTCAAGGAATCAATTCATTAAAATAAAATTCCTGTGTACCCATCCTCATATTAATACAAAGTTAGAGGGGTTCATTGTTGATTTATTGGACCCCATTGACTTTCATTGTAAATTTAAAAAAAAAACATTCTTTAAAATATCTTTTATGTTTCACAAAAGAAAATAAGTCATATAAGTTTGCAATGACATGACAGTAACGGTTTTGGGGGAAATATCCATTTAAAGGTATAATTCACCCAAAAATGAATATTCTGTCATTAATTACTCATGTCCTTCTAAAACCCGTAAGACCTTCATTCATCTTTGGAACAGAAATTAATACATTTTTGATGAAATCCAAGAGCCCTCTGATCCTCCATAGACAGCAAGGGAACCACCACTTTCAAGGCCCAGAAAGGTAGTAAGGACATTGTTAAAATAGATGTAGAATCTGAGGTAGAATCCGGATGTGCTGTGGCTTGTTTACAAGCACAGGAATGCACACGCACGCGTCGTGATACTCTCGTGAATGGCAGTGGAGACTGACTGGAAGAGAAGAATAAAGTTGTTATTTTTGTTTTCTTTGCGCACAAAAAGTATTCTCGTAGCTTCATAAAATTAAAGTTGAACCACTAATGTCACATGGACTATTTTAATGATGTCCTTACTACCTTTCTGGGTCTTGAACATGTCAGTTGCATTGCTGTCTATGGAGAGTCAGAAAGCTCTCAGATTTCATCAAAAATGTCTTAATTTGTGTTCCAAAGATGAACAAAGGACTTAAAGGTCTGGAACAACATGAGGGTGAGTAATTAATGACAGAATTTTCATTTTTGGGTGAACTATCCTTTTAAGCATGAGCAATAGTTAAAAGTGATACTGGCTCGTGAACACCACTAATTATATTGTATTACCACTAATGTAGTCTCTTTATCTTTCTCTAAGTACTGGCAGTATATTAATAAACTTACATATTAGTGCTCTGAAAGACTCACTAAGTGAATGGCTGAGTGGATGAATGAAGCTCATTGAGCTTTCCTTGACAGACGAGAGGGGAAAAATGTCTCTGAATGCCTCACATTCTCTTTTAATTTTTTTTGTCACACCATTGGACGAGAGAGAGCAGAACAAGGCAGAGGAGGAGATTTTTTTCCATGACAGCTGGATGGAGAACATGACAGAATCTCCAGAGTTGAAAATGAATGATGGAGGAGAGAAAGAGAGAGAGAGAGAGATATAGATAGAGAGAGAGAAGTGGGGGTTGAATCTAGCTTAGCTTGAGAGCAACATGAGGCACAGTGTTGAGAAACGATTTGGATTCGTAGTTGGATTCCCGGCTCTGGCTCTAGTGGTGGAGCTACAAAACATGCTCCAAGGTATCTTTGTACCGCTCTCATGCTTTCAGGAGGAACACCGAGACAAGATCTGTGCGGGCCGACCTTAGTCACCATGGAGATGGCTGCCTGGGGCGAAGACAGCCACGCGACTGAGAAGGTAGTGGCCATTTCATGGCTGTCAAAACGGCTGCACTTAAGCAGAACCACTTCATGGCTAAGCAACACTTCCCGCGGCGCTCCACGGAACATATCTCCTCTTGCACCTGACTCTCACACTACACGCCACAAACACCAACTGA
This sequence comes from Sinocyclocheilus rhinocerous, assembly GCF_001515625.1. Lineage (NCBI taxonomy): Eukaryota > Metazoa > Chordata > Actinopteri > Cypriniformes > Cyprinidae > Sinocyclocheilus > Sinocyclocheilus rhinocerous. Next base: position 645,896 of record NW_015654513.1, read on the forward strand.
ACACAACAAATTTTGTCCGCACACACACTGCACAGGCTGGCTTTGCATTACGGTCTTGATTAGCATTGCCCTTCCGCTCTTCCTTTGACAGGAGTATAAGAGGCCGGGAGCTGAAACAGCAGTGACTGACTTATCCTCGCCAAGAGCCTCTTTTGTGAGGAGATGGTTGGAGAAGGAGGGTGGGTAGCAGGTTTGGAAGGCACAGAAGTGGTTCAGGCGAACAAAACAAAAGAGTTTGAAGCGAAGAGGATGAAAGTAATGTGAGTGGAAGAGAGGAGGTGAGTGAAAGGATGCACGTGCGATGGGAGAGCCGTAGGTTCCCAAGGGGGTAGAAATGCCACCAGCGTTCATCTGCTCCACCCTCCTCTCTTGGTTCTGTCTCTTCCTGCTGGTCCTTTTCTCTTGCTTTCACTCCGTGAAAATATGGGAGGAACCAAAAGAGGAGGGAAGGCAAGATGTTGTCAGTTTAGTGTTTGGTAGGGGAATGTACTTTTTCCAAATAAGCAAAGATCTGCCTTCAAGCTACACTGATCTGCAAGGACACGTATATGCAAGAGAGAGAGGGGAAAGCGAAGGGGAATGGAGAAAGGTAGAAGGCTTTTAAAACCCAAGTTGTGAGAGAAAAGCACCTTTCCTCCACATTACCTAAGAGCTATTAGTCTTGCTCAGCACTAAAGCAGCTCAGTTCCTCCGCAGTCAACCATGTGGATATTTTATTCCATCAGCCTGTCACAGGACATCAGAATGGGCCAGAAAAAGCTTGGAGAGGACAATTTTGCATCCCATGACGGCCATCAAACGTACTGTGGCGCTCGCTTTAGTCATGAAACTTTGGGACAGGCAGGAGGAGTTAACCAGGGGTCACAAATCCAACCCACACCCATCTGAACATCAGTGATAATACAGTCAAAAAACTGAAAAATCTTAATGCAATCAAAAAAGAATGCCTAAAATGTATTGATTTTGTCAATAAAGACCAGTTGGATCAAATGGATGGATGAAAATATGATGGAAAAAATATTAACTCTTGTTTTAAAGGGGTCATATGATGCGATTTCAAGTTTTCCTTTCTCTTTGGAGTGTTACAAGCTGATTGTGCATAGATAAGATCCCTGAAGTTGCAAAGACTAAAGTCTCAAAACCAAAGAGATATTCTTTATAAAAGTTAAGACTGCCACGCCCCCCTAAAACGGCTCATTCTAACACGCCCCCACATATCTACATCACCATGTGGAAATATTTGCATAATGCGCCCAAATGATCACGCAAAGAAAGAAGGCGTGGTTTCAGGAACAGCAGTAGTGTTGATGCAGCATGTCAGGGAGACGCTGTGTGTTTCAGTGCGAAAGCAAAAGCACTTTATTTGGATCACTTACAACAGAACAGCAATGCATTTTATGGACGACCGTTTCGTGAACCTAGGAGAAGAGGTCATTCTGCCTTTGCTATGACAATCTGGCGCTTCAGAATCAGCTACTGTTTTGTTATTAGTTTAAGTATTTGCTATTGACTGTTCAAATGCGGAGTTTTGCGCATCGTGTGTGCGTGCGCGCGTGTGTGTGAGAGAGAGAGAGAGCGAGAGCGCTTGTCAAAGGAGGGGGCTTTGTAGAAAACGAAGCGTTTGAGAGAGGCGGGGCATAGAGGACCTACAATAATGTACAGTATTTGAAAAATAATGTGTTTTTTGAACATTAAAGCATGTCAACATATTCTGTTACACCAAATACACAAAATAATGATCTTTAAAAAAGCATCATATGACCCCTTTAATAGAAATGTAGAAAGAATACAATTGATTTATATAATCCAATCATATTATGCTGGGTAAAAACCTGATAGTGAACCATTATAGTAGAGGGTGCAGTAGCTTACTCAAACATATCTGTTTAAAAGTTTTTTTTTTTTTAAGAAATTCATATTTACTATACTTTAATACCTAATATTTATCCTGCAAGGATGCAATAAATTAATCAAAAGTGTTACAAAAGATTTATTTTTCAAATTAATGCTGCTCCTTTAAACATTCTATTCATCAAATGATCATAATATATCATGATTTAAACAAAATATTAAATAGCAAAACTGTTCTCAACATTGATAATAATAAAAATAAAAATGTTACTTGATCAGCACATTTGCATATTAAATTGATTTCTGAAGGAACATGTAACACTGAAGACTGGAGTAATGTCTGCTGAAAATTCAGTTGTGCCATTACAGGAATAAATTACATTTTAAATTAATACTATTTAACAATATTACCATTTTAACTGACTGTGGCCTTGGTGAGCATAAAAGCATGAAAAAAAAATGTACAGACCCAATGTGTGAGAATAAGCTATATACACAACATAAACTTGTGCATAGCTTGTGTTGTGAAATCGCCTTTACAGCATGCATGCAACATCTAACTAATTTTCGACATTTTTGTGAAAACCTATGACTTGGGCTCAACACCACCCAAATACAGTCACATCTGCAATCGCAAACACTCACACACTCCTCTCTTTAGAAAACATCCTTCAGAATTCTATGGGAAATGTGTCGCATTTTCAGACATGTTTTACCAGATCAAGAAAGTCTCAGACTAAAGTAAAATACGCCACCAGAGAGTCAGGAACAGCTGAAGGCTGAGGGATGACAGTGCATGCGGGGTGATCTTGAGGACAAATAGAATGATGAACAAAACACATACAGACAAGAAAAGTGCCAACAAACTGCCTTATGTCTGAACTGTAACCCCTTGCTTGTCTGAAATTAGGTCTCATTTTTCCAACTGCTGCCCCTGTCACCACCTCACACTCACCCTAGTGGAAATGTGTGAGGAACCTGTAATGAAATACTATATAGACAGACTCACCCCTCACGAAGACGGTGACCTGATCTCTGCCGTATCCCAAACTGTTTCTGACCTCACAGATGAAGGTGGTGTTGATGGCGTCATCCACTTTCTGCACAGCGAGCCGGTTTTCCTGCACCTGCACCGTTTCAGGCATCAGTCCAGACAAACTGAGGGACAAAAACCAGACAACATTAGCACAGTGTTTCTGATAGAAACGAAGCTTAAAATACCTACTGACTACTAGCATAAAGTCTGGTCCACTTTGTAGCTTATTCTGGCCAAGAACCGCCCACTTAGAAGAAGCCATCTGACTCACATTTTATGTTTTTATGCTGTTTAGATGAGGGTCCTTACTCCCAGAACTTGTGTCAAAGCCAGCCAATCAGAATAAAGGGCGCCAGATTGAGAACGTGCTTTCCATTTTTGTGTGCAATTTGCATCAGAGGCTTCATCAAAGGACAATAGGTGGTTTATTGTCATTATCTTAAGCCGAGTGCACACTTCGATTTTTACAATTTAGTCAGACTATACAATATGACCCCAGTGAGATTTTTGAGTAAATGCCAAGGCACACTGTGGCAACATCAATGATACACAGCGTAGCCAAGACTTTGGTCCCAATCATCCCTTTGACTTTCATAAGTTCAGCCATCAAACTGCATGCAAAATTTCAGACTGCCAAAACCTCCATAATTCATTTTCCTACCCTGCTCCGGGAGGGCCAGTGTCCTGTGTTTAACTTCGATCTGCCCCAACACATTTGCCTGGAAGCTTCTAGTGATCCTGAAAACTTAGATTAGCTGGTTCAGGTGTGTTTAATTAGGATTGGAGCTAAATTCGGCTAGAAGGCAGCCCTCCAGAAGCAGGATTGGACAACGTTGAACACACCTGAACCAGTCAGGAACACTAGAAAATTGCCGGCAGTTGTTTTGGAGCCAAACTATGCAGGAAAGTGGGCCTCCAGGAGCAGGACTGGAAAACCCTGCATGAAGCAATCAAAGACTGGACATTTTGCCCAATGAAGTCTTTAACGATCTTTAAAATATGGTAAAATGTGGCCTGAAAATCTACAGTGTAAACCTGGCTAATGGGAAAGAAAAATCAGAACTGAAAGTGAAAAGAAATGCTCACGTTTTCCAGGTGACGGTGGTGGGGACGGGGTTTCCATCTGCCTGACAGGTCAAAAATGCACTTGTCTGACCCCTGTACCAGTTATCATACCCTTTGATCTGCACCCGGGGAGGATCTGACAGAAAGAAAAAGACAGAGTAAATAGGTGGATCGAACAACTAGCCTTTATGAATGAGTTTAGCTTTGAGCCACTGAAGTCTTGGACAAATCGAACATTGATCAGCTGACTCCATAATGACCTCACTGACCCTTATTTTGTGTTTCTGGTCCAAGCAGCACTGTAAAGCCTCAGGGTAATTTGCTTGATGGCCGTTACTAATGTCTGGCATATTGTGTAGACACATTACCGGCCAGGACCAATAGAGACATGACTCACTAAAGCAATTCTCAGCTATAGCAACAGGAAATGCTAAGCATAACAGCATTTGGATCAGTAGTTTCTGGTGTATTTAATGGTCTGGTTGAAATCTTACATTCAACAACAAGTTTCATTGGGAAGGTCTCGGGTTGGGGCATGGTACGGTGTGACACCACGCAGCTGATGTCTTTGCCATTATCCGACGGTTGCGGAGCCAGCATGTAGGCACTCTGGACGCTGACCGTATTATCCGGATTGTCCGTTGTGATCGGCGTCGTCACGTTTCCGTTAAGCGTTGTGGACCAAGAAATGGTCGCTGCAGGACGGCCATTGGATGATTCACAGCGTGCCACGATGACTGGGGTTTTGCCGGCGGTAACTGTGACAGTTGTAGCTATGTTCTTCGGTTTAGCTGTGGGAAAGAGAGAGAGTCTGACCTTTATTTGATGCTATAATGTGAAGGAGGGTAAGGGAAGATGAGAGGAGGAGGGGAGGAAGTGGAGACGGGAAGATCACAGCTCGGCTTGTCCTGCCACACGCTAGCACAGCGCTCACATTGTACTCACGTTTCACTCTAAGAAAGACATCAAAGAGAGGGAAAGGAGAAAAGCAGGGGAGACGGGGAACGACAGGGAAGCGACGGCCTCTCAGCATGATAAGCAGGCAGATCAATAGCAGGGAGAGAGAGGAGGGAGGGGGCAAGCGAGCGAGAGCCCGGCCAAGGTTACTGCCACATTTCACACACATTAACAGCAGCACAATTGATCTGACAATACCATTTATAAATCCCCTTTAAGCCCCGCAAACAGACACAGACGTGAGCGTGAGTCTGATTACACACATATTCTTTAAAACAGACTAAGGCTGCAACTGACAAATATTTTCATAATTGATCCAAGCTGTCACTTATCGTTTCAGTCTCCTACAATTAAATTCACAAAAGTCAATTATTTTTTACAATTTTGATTATTTGTAAAAATAGCCATTTGCCCCAGTATTTTATTTAAAATAATGTTGTATGTCAATTAGTACTGCAAATAATCAGATATAAAAATGCCCAATTCTCCTCCTGATTTTGTTGATTTATTCATTTAGAAATTATTTGGATTTTTAAAATAAATTTTTATTTGGATTGGAATTAGTTGGATTAAAAATTTCCTTTCCTATTTTTCTGTATTATATTAGGAAAATGTACATATTTCAATTAATCATGTAAAAAACTAAATTTTTTTGTTTTGTTTTTTACACATCTTTCCAATAACTGGATATAAAAAATATAATTCCCCTTTGATTTTTATTGAAAAACAGTAAACTAATCAGATTTTTAAAGTTAAACTTCCTCCTTATTTTATTGAAGAAAAAATATTCCATGTCTTGTTCTTCAATAAACAATTTGCAAACTATAGAAATACAAAGACAGTTCACTCCTATACTTATGAATGGAAGAAACTGCAACACGCAATATGGCGGGATAGTCCCGCCTTCTAAATGAAAGAGCCAATCGTTGATTGGTAAAGTCATTGCATCACTGCAGCGGTCATTAGAAGCTCCGGTTCCCATAGAAACCTGAGGCTGGACCAGCCGATGCGCATGCACAGTCATAAGCGCATTGGAACTACGTATGCGCATTGGCTGGTCTAGCCTGAAAAATACGCTTTTTAAATGCTATTTGAGCATAAGAAACAACATTCATGGGGCTGCTCATTTCAGATTTTGCTGCTGATTTGAAATATGTCATTTAAATAGCAAGTTCAGCGAGCAATTTTTGAGATTTCAGGATTCCCCATTCATTTAGATAGGACTTGGTCTTGTTTGAGCTGCACGGAGGCGTTGCAAATATGGCAGCCAAGTGAACGGACTTTCCTTGAAAGGGACTTTGCACAAACTCATACTCACCCAGCATGACCAGCGAAGAGACGCCCTGTTCGTTGCCAGAGGGGTAGGTGGCATATTCACAGATATATCGGCCCTCATCGGTCATCTTCACATTGCTGATCTGAATGGATGGGTTGTCCAAAGTGGGCGGATCTAATATAAATCTGACACGTCCTGCTACAGGGGATTTTGTTGGGTAATTTACCCCAAAGCTTGGATGGAAAACTGCAATGTTGGTTCGCTCTGTGTCAGTCCGTTCAAAGATCCATGACACCTGCATGCCAAAGAAAACAAATCCAAAATCAATTTGGATGATGACCAACACTTCCAGCACATCAAATGCTTTCAGAAAGTTCTTGCTACGACCCCAGCGAACAAGTTCTTTCTACAAACTCTTGTACATTGTTTGGCAGGAAACAGTTGATTTCAGACCTGAGTGAGCTGGGTTTCGCCTGGGTTCGGAAACTGGCATCGCAGTGTCACTGCCTGACCAGGATATGACACGACTTCTGGCTCCACCCTCACGCGCTGAGCCAACGCTCCTGGAAAGAGAACGAGAAAAGGTCATGAGAGCAGGAAACAACCTTCACTTCTGTCCGGATAAATTCAGGTGACCCGCGACCACCTCGCTGAACGCGCCAGAGAGAAATTCAGCACGTACCAGCGCAATCTGGGAGTTCAGGGATGGCGAAATAAGAAATGATAAATGAGGTTACAACAAAACAGCAAGTAGGCCAACGTTTCTGATCTCAGCCGGGTTGTGAGAGGGTGCGAATCTAAATGTGAATGTGTGTGTGCAAGCGTGTGTGAAAGTATCTATGAAAAAAAAACAACATTCAGCTCGCTCTCACCACGAAGCATTCATCATCCACCACCATCCTGACAGAACACATTCAACGAGTGCACGTGTGTGTATGTGTGTGTGCACATCAGTGGGGATTTAAAGTGGTAAAGTGAAAACTGCACACAAAATACAGTTAAGTATCATGGGAGCACTGTATATGTCAGAGCCTTGGTGCTCATGCGGACCTGCAAGTTTGAATCCGACTCGCAACATTTTCTGATTCTATTCTCCCCATTATTTCCTGTCCTCTCTCTACTATAGCCTTATAAAAGTTGCAAATCTAATGCATAAAGGTGTGGCCACATTTACCATTTCTACTGAATTTTTGCCGTCGAAATACACTAATTTCAGGAAGAATCAATGCAATCATTGGCACCGATAGCCTCGTGGTTAGTGCACCGACATATACAACGTAACTGTAAGATGACCCGAGTTTGATTACTGTCTGGAGGTCCTATGTCAATCCCGCTCCCCTCTCTCTACCCAATGCTTTCCTTTCATTTCTTGACAGTCCATCTGAATAATAAAGGAATAAAAAGCCCATAAATAAAGCTTAAAAAAAGAATCTGTGCAATCGCGAATTTGCGTCAGATTTGCACAGATTTCACATCGGGTTGATTATGTGAATTCAATGTGAGCTGTGAGCTTCATACATTGATACACTACTGACAATAAACAATCGACCTTTTTAGCACGCAAAATTTCGTTATTGTGACCACGAGTCAAACAGGTATATAAAAAAAACCCATCAAAAGCTGTTCCTTGGGTGGTACCCTTTTAAATCGTACTAATATGTACCATTTAGGTACTGATATGTACACTTTAGATCAGGGGTGTCCAGAGGTGTAAAGAGTACCTAAAAACCATACTTGAGTAAGAGTACAGATACCTTACAGTGAAAATTACTCCACTACACGTTACAAGTCACCAATTCCAAAACAACTTGAGTAAAAGTCTTAGAGTATCTGATTTTAACAGTACTTAAGTATTTTACTTATACTAAATATAGGCTCAAAAAATGCACTAGTCAAAGAGACATGCCAGTCAAAAACTGTAACATTGTGGAGAAGC